>NW_023606998.1:0-140001 GCF_013339745.2 Dermacentor silvarum | reverse complement strand
AATCTCTTCGTCATGAAGTGCATCTGCCACTCATTTCACCTCTGCGTATCCTATGTTTGTGAGAAGCTGCCACGGGTAGTTGAAGACTAAGTCTGAAACATATAAAATTATTTTCATTCAAACCCTACATGGCAAGGAAGACAAAGCTTTTCAAGTGTTTCTTGACGGCCAGCCTCACAAGATTCTACAGGCAAGCCAGACTAGATGGTTATCTCTTCATTCTGTTGTTGAGAGAGTGCCCGAACACTACTAGCCCTTGAAGTGCTTTTTTAGAGAAGAGGTGGTCGCATCTTGCCTTTTCGCACCACAAACAATTTTGCAGAGGCTTGAAGACCCATTAGTTAGAATGTACTTGAAATTTCTTAAATTTGTTCTTCCGATTTTCACTAAGCTGAAGAAGCAGATGCAGTCGGAATTTCCTCAAATTCATAATCCGAGAAAAATAGTTTGTGATGCTCTTAAGACCATCTTTGATTACTACACGAAGAGTTCCTACATAAGGTCCACATCAGCTGAAGTCGAGTTGAGGAATCCAAGTCATTATTTCAACTTGGAAGAAGTGTGTCTTAGAGCTAAGATAGCATGCTCGCTCCTCAAAGAACGTAATCTGCCAGCACAGCATGTTGAAGGCTTCTGTTTGCGATGTGTAGACTTTTACCAGTGGCATCCGAACTTTTTTTTCACTGGGGGAGCGAAAAAAAGAAACGCTACCGAAACATCATTTATTATCCTTGAGTGCCCAACATTTAATAAATAAACACAATAAACACACGGACCTAAAGGCAATATTATAACCAAACTACAATTTGGTACAAGAGAGAGCCGTTACTCCCCTTATTACCGACGCCCCTGACTTCTACATCAAAAGTGCACAGCAGATACACTCCAGGCTTTCATTCAAAATTGAAGCTATCAAGCTTCTTGAATTGCTTGATACTTCTAATGGATTGGAAAGGAAGACACAGTCTCTTGTTCCTCTCGCTGAGTGGCGTGAATTTAGAAACATTAAACATAAAGTGCCTGTAGATGTGAATCTGGAAATGTTTTGAAGGGCACCCTTGAAAATGAGGCATGAAGACAGTACTCTGGCTTTTCCGAACTTGTCAAGATTTGTGTTTTCTTTGCTTAGTTTGCCCCACTCAAGTGCCGCAGTGGAAAGAATACTTTCAAGTATTACAGTTCTTAAAACTAAGCAGCGGAACAAGTTGAGCGCGGCTACACTTGCCGGCATCCTTCATACCAGACGCACGACTCATCAGTCGGCTTGTTTCTCTTTTGAAGTCAGCAGAGAATTGTTAAAGAGTATGAACAGCTCAATGTACAAACAAGTTGATGAAGACTGAAGAAAACGGTTTCTATGAAACAAGACCTTCCTGACATTGCCACGTTGTTTTCCAATTTCCATCAGAGTTTTGGGAGAAACAAGACCCTTCAGACTTCACTACTTTGTTTTCTGGTGTACATTTGAGCTCGATTAAAAAATACATTTGACATGGTATATGGCATATTTTATTGCCTAAGCTCCTCTTGCTATAGAATAGCTCATGTGACCACCATGAGAGAAAAATTACGGTGACCACCCGCAGGAGATGTCCCCCTCCCCAACGACCAAACACACTTTTATTCTGGTTTCCAAATGCTGCTAAGAAAATGTTATACGTACTCTTGCTAACATTTGAATTCGGGAATTAAAGTCCGAGGTTCATGTAGTATTGATAACTATAGCATTAACAGTTCAATTTTAGTCTTATTACAAATACTATTTTAGTTATTCTGGGGTAACCTTACGTCCCTTACTCTAACAGTAATAGCGATACTGATTCTTGTGGCAAGGATAGATAGAAGAGAAAAGGGTGTGCAATCATCTGCCCTAAGTTGACATCTCAATAAGCTCGTTGTACTTTAACATTATTTTATTAATTCAAAACTAACAGTATGCGCTTGTTATATAAACAATGCTTTTTTATGACACCAAAGTAGCTTTATTCGGCCTACTGACTTTTAGGGAAATCTGATTTATAGGGGGGCTTAGCTCCTGACTTTTCTTTTGGCCATCTGGAAACACTGCGGCAGATGCTCACAGGCCTGCCAGCACAGCATGTTGAAGGCTTCTGTGTGCGGTGTGTGGACTTCTACCAGTGGCTTCCGAACTTTTTTTCACTGGGGGAGCAAAAAAAAGGAATTCTCTCATTGCTCCTTATTATTGTGCTTAGTGGACCGCTACCCAGTTAGCCCTACTGCAGCGGGCATGCGTACTCTATCGGTCTTGAGGTGAGCCTTTGACTGTAAGCGCCATGACTGTTGCATTCCTGTATCTTTGGTTAATAAACCTGTATTTGTTGGCGATCTGACTCTGAGCCTTCTCTGTGCTGTGTCAGAAAGTCGACAAACCCTGCCGTAGCGCCTTTGCGTATCGCGGAGTGGAGGAGCATCGTGCCCTTTCCTGACCGTCCCTCGTAGGGCAACCCTTGAGCAAACCTATCTCCACAGGGCAGGCACATGAGAATGAAAGAAGCGCATGTGCAGTGTCATGTCTCAACAGAAAGCGCTTGCTTCGGGAAAGGGCGCAACAAAGCAGCTTGGCCATGCGCTCCCGGATTACTTCGTCCTTGCCTGTACATTGAAGCAGTGTCCCTGCACATGCTCTCCACCACGCAGACTAAACCTAAAGTAGAAATAGCCAGCGAAGAGAAGTGTTTTAGTTGGAAAACAAACTTACAGGGAATGTAACTTTACCAATAATAGAAATGGTCAAGCTATGACGTGTCGCCATTGACTATGATGCCAACGATGCGGCATGGCAACATGTCAAGCGTGCTCATGTGCGTAAAGCATTTCCATTGCATTCCCGATAGTAGGTTTCAGTTCCCTGCACTCAGCTACGAAGCTGGTGTTATCGTGTACATTATAATTATTCGTGGCTACTAAAGAGTAATGTGCAAGAGCATGACTTACTGAAGAACAATTTTCATTGTCCAAACTATCGAAAATGACAATAATGTAGTAATTCTTTTAATGCCCTGTGGTCCTTAAAGGTAAATGTTGCCATCAAAAGTAACTTGAAACATAGCCAGAAGTAGTGCCGTCGGCATTTCTTGTTCGTTAGCTGTGGAGGGCAGCCCTCCTGAAGGAGATGAAATGACTGAGGCTTGCGAAGAGGAAAAAATACTGGCAGAGGGCTGAAGGAGACTTCTGCGAATATGGCAGTACCCTATGCATCACAGCAGTTGTGGATAGTGGTTGGCCTCACAGGAGTCATGACCATAGGTACTCTGCCAACAGGTCCGACTGTCATCATTGGAAAGCGCACACAAAAGTTATTCTATTTGGGTGTGAGAAACAAGCTGTGGAGCACTTGCGAGTACTATGCCAAGAAAGACCAGACAAAAGAGCACACATGCAACAAAAACTGTGATCAGACCTCTGGTGCCATGATGGCCGATATTCTTGTTGAAGGGTTCCAAAGAAGCTCTGAAATGCATACCTGCCAACCTCACAACATCAAAATTCGGGAGACCGCCGCGCGCGAGGGGGGGGGGGATCAACAGAGTTTTCACCCCCCCCAAAAAAAAATTTGCCCCTGTGCGAAACGGTGCACGTGGTACAGAGTCCATACTTGTCACGACTCCGCGAATTGACAAAGCACAGAAACTTAGTCGTGTATGATCTCAGCAATACTTGCAAGTGCAGTACTTATTCTTGGCTTTTGAAAGTGTCATCGATCGTTACAACTAAACTCAGGGAAACAAAGAGCAGTTCGGCATTCGCACTTCACTCAACAACCTGACAAAGCCAGCTGAAGCCTAGCGCACTCACGGTCATATAACGACTGGATTGCTAAAAACGCTCAACTCAGCGTGAGACTACCCAATCCGGAAAACCCAATATGGCAGCGTCCGTCGGCTGCTCGCGTTCGTGGTGGTGCCGGCGGCCATTACCACGATTCACGGTGCATGCTGGTGACGAACTGCTCCCGCGCCGCTTTTCCGCATGGTTATATTACAGGCCGTAAAGAAAAAAAAAAGTGGCGGCCCCTTTTCGGGAGATTTGAGGTCGCGTTCGTACAATCGGGAGATGCGAGAAAAATTCGGGAGGCTCCCGGACACTTAGGGAGAGTTGGCAGGTATGGAAATGCATGGTGTCCAGTATCGCACTTTCAAAGGAAATGGAGACTCATCAGCTTCAGACAAAAGGTGAATATGATCGCTTCATAAATAAAAACGAGTGTACCAATCATGTGGTAAAGTACTATACATCATGCCTTTATAACATTGCTAAAGAAAGCAACGGCACTCGCTCGTTACTGTGAGCTCTCGTTACTTCTGTGTCCTATTCTCGATCAAGCAGATCAAGAATGGTGCACAGAAGGCTGTGAACCACTATGTCGAGATTCTATGGGATTTCAATGGTCACGCACGACACCTGCAGGAAGATAAAGACTTTTCAAGAGCTAGCTTCTAACCTCAGCAATGGAGTGCGACATCTTTGGGTCTCATAATGGTTACAAAAGCTACTTTAGTAATGGAAGCACAGGAGATAACTTGTATGACACACTTCCTAAAATACAGCAAGTAAAGCTGATGTCTGCAGCCCAACATCATTTCAGACAAAGCAAACCGGCTAATCACAGATGGCACCAGCAATCATGATGAAGCTGTAATGATCGGCCTTCTGTGCCTGCTTTTGTAGCCACCGCCCGCGACCGGCAGCGACGTGCACCGGTGGCCCCATCACCCCGGTGGCAATCCACACCACTTGGGCAGAGCCCCGCTTTTTCGTCAGCAATAAAACGTTCCTACACTTATTTTTTTTTTTATTTCACTATGTTTCTTTTTTCCTGGCTCTCCCAAAATGCATTTCTTTTTTTTTTCTCCGCTTCCCAGCGTACCTTTCTCTTGACAATAAAAGCAAACTACTCTCTGTCCTAGAGCTGTGAAGATGTGTTTCTTTCCTTCATCAGCATCAACCTCCGACAAAGCCATTATGGCTCTTGTCAAGTTTTCAGGAGGAAAACAGATAAATCAGTGCCAGAGGGGTTCTTATGAGCATCGCTGTCAAGGTGCAGGGATTTGCTTTCAAATGGGACTTGAATGGCAGACTTAAGGATAGCAAGGCCGTCACTTGCACAAGCCCAGCAAGAACCCTGAAAAAATACTCGCAGAAGAAACTGAAAATAAAAAGGTAGACAATTCTCGGAAAAAGCTGCTGTTTGAGGAGTGCGGCCATCGTGATTGCAGATCACGGAGTAAGATAAACAGGAGCACCGACTCCGCCGCCGCGCAACGCATTCGCTCGGGACAAACCGTGCAACGCAAATTATACATCGCGTAGCGCCATCTGTCGAGGCACGTGGAAAACACTCAACAGCTTGCTTCCATGTGCGCATGCGCTGAGTGGCGGAGACCGGTGGCGACGGCGGCACAGAACGGGCAGCGCGGCACCTGCAGAGCGTGTCGTCTGCTACAAACGTGGACCCTCGGCCATCTCAATTTGACAGCAATGAAACAAAAAATATATGTGCACGAATAATAAAAGTGCAAATAAACACGCGGTAGCACTTTTATGCCACATACGAAAAATTTTTAGATGTCTTTATAGGAAGCAGACGATAAATGATGCTGTACAAAAAACACAACAGAAGTACTTGTTTTTCACTCCTCTACGTCTGCGCGGAAGCAAAGGTGAGAAATTTTCGTCTTCCTCGCTTTGTTTACCATGTCTGCAGTATGTTTATTCATGCCCGACGGAACAAGGTATCTTGATACTTGTGCGTGAAGAGACTGAGCAACAGGACAGTGTTTTGTTCCCGGCTGTAAATCTGGTTATGGCAAAGGACGCGAGAAGTTTTCACTCTTCGCTTCGCCATCTGATTTTCAACTACTGCACCAGTGGCGTCAAAAAATTCCTGAAATAAGCGAGCGCAGCAATGGACAAATTATGTGCGCGGCACTTCGAGAAGCAGCTTATTTTTGATAGTTACTTCAGCAAAGACAAACGCGATGTCCTACTAGATCTAAAGAAAGTGCCTCGACTTCGAAGCGGAGCAGTTCCTTCAATTTGTTTAGGGAAGCCTGGCGTAGCTCAGTGATGCTGAATGCCAGGAGGAACCAGAAGACGTCAATGTGGAAGGACGGGAGGAGCTCAATTTAAATTTCTCTTCAACTACACACAGTGCAGGTGCCTTTCCTTGTCCAGAGACATGCCATAATGTAGAGAGAGAGAAAGGTAAAGAAAGACAAGGAGGTTAGCCAGTGTAAATACCAGCTGGCTACCCTGTAAATTCTCAGCCTTGCCTTCGAGATGATTCCCCCAGTTATGCAGACACACAATCAGAGCTTCTCTTGTGAAATAATAAGCAGGAAACACTGGCAGGAATTCCCAATTATGTTTATAGAGAATGTGGCAATTCTGCTCGCCAGAGAACCGGGCGACACGAAAAGCACCGCGAGAAGCAAAGAAGCAAGCGAAGCATCTTAGCACTTGATGCGTGCTCAGATAAAAAAGAGTGATAAACGTCAGCTCGAGCTGTATGCGACAGAGAAGGGAACAGTTATTCTGCCATGTGGGCTTTTTGTTGACCTGAAGCACGGGTTTTCGGCAGTTTCCCCAGATGGGCTGGATGCCACAGACTGAACTATGGAGGTCAAATTCCCGTTGAAATCGAAGGCAGGCGAACCCCTGGAAGCAGCACGAAACTTCTCAGACAAGAAACGAAAGGATGGTGCTCCAGTGCTTTCAAGATCCCAGAGTTATTTTTATCAAGTGCAGGGCAAGCTGTATGTCAACATATGGAGTATCTGTGTGACTTTGTGGTGTACACAAACAAAGGAATACATGTGCAAGAAGTACATTGTGATGACATTTTCTGGGCAACAAAAATGGAGCCATTCCTTCTTTGCGTGTACAAGGACTGTGTTCTTCCCGAGATTGCAGACTCCCGGCTTGCTCAGTCCACGGACGTGAACATTCTGGAAAGTAAACTCAAGGCAACTGTTGGCCTACTGATAAGTGTAAACAGGGAACCACAAGCAATTTACTTCCAGAATGAATCTGAAGACTGGCCTGGAGTCCTAGTCATTTATGCCACAAATAGCATGTTTTTTTTTAGCGATTATAGAAAACAGCAATGTTGAAAGAGAAATTTATGTTGGACTGTTTGCAACAAAGGATGCCGCAACACTTCACTGGTTTTTTTGAAATTTTTGAGATTAGTCCTAAATGGCTGTCAGTTCGCGTGACAGTGATCTACAAAGACAGGAGCGACATGTCATAAAGGAGCTGCTTTCTTTGGCAGCCTTGCGTGCACATTTGTGCCTTCCACATGTTGCCAGCATTTTGCAGGGAGGTCAGTGTCTTAAGCTTGGAATATGGAGAGCTGAGCAAGAAACTGCTCTACATATTCTCTGGAAAATGGTGTATGCTAAAAACAAAGAGTATGACGAGCTCTACGCTCTCTTGGGTGTATGTGTACCAAGACCTGGAGTTCACATTTCAATATGAACTGGCATTTTATTCACGAAGAGTGGATGATGGGGTTTAAATGGCAGCGTGGTAACTTTTTCAATGCCATAAACAATCCTGCTGAAAGCATGAATGCAAAGCTCAAGCAGATTGTGGTGCGTTTCAGCGCACTGGAATTGTTTGTAGAAAGGTCTTTTACCTTTCTACAAATAACCCTTTGTCGGTCATTGGGACATATATGTCCCACCCACGACCGCTAGTAAAACTGCCTCGAGTGCTCAGAGGGACATATGTAGACCCATCGAAACGAGTAGCGCCATCGCGTAGAATGTTGGAGCAACTAAAAGGTTTAGTATTTATTTGAATTGGTAGGTGGCACTAGTAGCTCTTGTTTTTATGTTGCACGCATTTTTCGGCACCGTCGCTCCTCGAGTACGTGAGTTTGGTTGCTTCTTCACCACAAATGAGATGTCCGGTAAGTGCGAAAAATACATCTTGCGCTCCTGTGATGCACTTAAACCAATTGTAGACAGGTTTGACGTGAGAGTTGGCTATATTTTTCAGCTATCTGCTAAAATACTGAATGTAGTGGTTGGAGGCTAGGCCTAGCAAGCCAATTTGAGAATTGATTTTCATACCCAGACATTTTCAAGAACGTTTCACTTCAATTTTGCTATTCTCATTCATATTTTGTGTTCCTCTATATTACCAAAACACTGAAAGAAATCGACAGAGCATGTTGCACGATTATTATCCACATGTAACCATGGGGCCTGCATAAAGTGTCGCCGGTCGTTTTGCAGGAAAGAAAGGGAATCTGACTCCAGAAGAGGCACTTAATCTTTACTTCAGCCTTCCAGACCTTGAAAGTGCCAGCGAAGATGACAGTGAAGATCAATATTTTGAAGAACTGGCTTGTGAACTTCGAAGCAAAAATGACAGCGGCAGTGATGAAGTTGAGCTGGCAGTTCCTACTGTGAAACGCAAGAAAAAAACGCCACGAGTGTATACCGGAAAACAGAAGAAAATGAGTTGCAGCTCAACTGCAGGCTCGTCAGCTACTGCGGATGCTTCTGACAGTGACATGGAAGTTCAGTGGGAGATGACACCAGCGGATGTTGTGATCCCGACGGACACTGAACCGACTTTTTCTGCAAAGCTATCGTCGGAGAGCACAGCATTGAATGCCTTCGAGCTTTTCGTCACCGATGAAGTGGTGAATCACATAGTTGATAATACAAATCTTTATGCCGCCCAGGAAGGAAAACGGGGCTGGATACCACTCACTGCTGAGGAACTGAAGGCCTATTTTGGCATGCTGGTACTCATGAGTGCCAATCCTATGCACCAGGTGCATCTTTATTGGAGCTCTGATAGCCTATTCTACGTGAAAGAGATTGCTGCGGTCATGACGCACAAGAGATTCCAGCAAATCACAAACAATTTGCATTTGAATGACAACACCCAGATGCCAAAGAAAGGCTCAAAAGAATATGACCGCTGCTTCAAAGTTCGCCCGCTCATCAAGATGATGAATGAAAACTTTCGTAACGAGTACACGCCTTCATCTTGTCTTGCAGTCGATAAAAGTATGATTTTATTCAACGGAAGGTCATCTATGAAACAGTATATGCCTATGAAACCAAAAATAAAACGCGGTTACAAGGTGTGGTGCATTGCGGACTCGTCCACAGGTTACCTATGCAAGTTTGATATTTACCAAGGTAAGCAGCAGAAGCGACCAAACAACAGAACACTTGGAGAACACGTCTTGTCATTGACAGAAGGAATCGTAACCCCAGGAAATCAACTCTTTTTCGACAACTTCTTCAGTTCAACCGCTTTGCTGCAGCAGCCCCGTGACAAAAACATTTTAGCTTGCGGTACATTTCGCACAAATTGAAAGGACCTACCAGCTGAATTGAAAGTAAACAACAAGCTCGACCGTGGTGAATTCATCTGGAGGAGAAAAAAGAATGTTACCGCCTACCAGTGGCGAGACATGAAGCACGTTCACATAATGTCGAACTATCACGACCCCTGTGAAGACGTTGAAGTTGATAGGACTACACCAAAAGGGCATAAGAAAGCCGTGAGGTGCCCCGCAGCAGTGCACGACTACAACCTCTGGATGGGAGGGGTGGATCGCTTCGACCAAAAAAGAAATGCATATCCACTAGACAGGCGCTCAAAGAGGTCGTGGAGTCGCATTTTTTATTTCATCCTTGATGCGGCGATTGTCAATGCTTACATCCAGTATGGCTACAGAAACAGTATCGCATACCTGTTCTTTCGGGTCATGCTGGGAAGACAACTCATCAGTGGGAGGAGCTTTCGCAAGGGCCGGCGAAGCCTAGTGTATCACAAGAGAGGAAGCAAGAACGGCTCAATTATGACAGGGGTGCCAGGAGATGTTCGGTTCAATGGACAAGGGCACTACCCGTGCACCACCACTACACGCAAAAGGTGCCGATGGTGCTCGACGACGTCGCAGGAAAAACGCACTAAACTTGTACAGTAGAACCCCGCTGTTACGTTCCCGGGTGCTGCGTTTTCCCGGCTGTTACGTCGTTTTCGGCCGGTCCCGGCACAGCTCCCATAGAACCCAATGCATTGGTAACCCCGCTGTTACGTCGCAACTGTGGGACCGTTCCTGCATCATACGTTGCGAACTGCCACACCGCGCCGGCCCGAGCGGCCATTTTGACTTTTCATGTCGCTTGGCTTGGTTGCTTGACGATGGCATTGGCCGCCCAAAGTGCTGGGGGCGACATTTATTACGTATTTTCGGTTTCCGCCAGCAAAAGTATGGCCTTTGATATCCGCTTTTGCTATCTAAAGATGATGTCTATGACGCGTTGCGGCCCTAAAATTGGTTTTGGCTCATAGATGTTCCGTATAAAGTCCAAGGGCGATAACGCCGTCGCCGCGCGCCGTATGCTTTCTTTCGCGCGCGAGACGCAGTCGTCGGCTCCCCTCGGACGCTTTCACTCGCACATACAGCATACGTCGCCGCGCGCCGTATGCTGTATGTGCGAGTAAAAGCTTGCGAGGGAAGCCGCGCGGCCGTATGCTGAATGTGCGAGTGAAAGCGTGAGAGGGGAGCCGACGACCGCGTCTCGCGCGCGAAAGAAAAGCAGATAGGAAGCGCGCCTCCTTCCGTTGCGCTCGAGGCACCAGCGAGGGAGCGAGGGGGGGGGGGGGGGGGAGCGGGCAGCGTTGTGCTCTGGCATCATACTGTGCGGCGGTGCGCGCGCGGTCCCGCGGGCCCTATCTTGAAAGCGATCTGCGTGGGGGTAGATTCTACGCAGTGTAGGTGCGTCGGCGGCTCGTGGCTTTGTGCGTGCTGCGTGTTCTCGGCGCTCAGTTAGGGTTGAAGCGATAGACAACAGCACGAAGGTCACTTCGCTCGCTTCTGCAGCGGCGCTTAACTGCGCGTGTCCGCGCTCATCGAGTGTGATGTGTTCATGTTTGCCTGTGGGCGCTGACACTATGTTTGTTAATTAGTTAATAACCGAATGTTTACAAGTTTATACAGACGATAAAACTACTATTCTTACTTTGTATAGCTCACCGCAATCGATACTTCGGCTGTCGGGCGAAACTACTTTTTGTCGCACGTAAGAATTAAAATAATATTGTGTGCAGTTCAACACTACTCCCATTTCTCAATTTTTCCTGTTTCCTGGCTCTTGCGTTTCCCGGCTCTTACGGTTTTTTTTTACGGTCCCGTGAAAAACGTAACAGCGGGGTTCTACTGTATGTGTAGCCTGCCAAGTGCCTCTTTGCATTACATGCTTTGCGCCTTTTCATAAGCCGGGATAAAATTCATTGACAAAGGATGACCGCCAAGGTTTGCAGAGGGACAACGTGTGTCCCACATTTGCCCATGGCGCCAAGTTATCAGGGGGACAGGGTGTTGTCCCGCCCATTTTTCCGATAATATTCTTTTGCGAGCAATATTAAATTTTTTTTGTCGTTCCTATATGTGGTACAATTTATTTGAGAAACAGTAGTGCACAAACCATCATTAGATTTTTCGTGCCTGATAAAGGGTTAATACACAGAGAAATTAAGAGACATAGACGGTAACAGTTACGTAGCAGAAATGAAAGGTTTGTTACTACAATTGACAAGGCTACTATAGATGGTAACAGTTACGCAGCAGAAATGAAAGGTTTGTTACTACAATTGACAAGGCTACTGTACATTAGTCGAGGCTGTTGACATCATATGCCTATGACCACACAAAAGGAGGGTTAAAGGATTTTGCAGCAGCTAACAGCCATGCTGACACTCTTGCATGAGCAAAGCAAACTCGGCAAGACATGCAAGGTGTGCGTCGTGCATGTTGTGCAAGATAACATTGTGAACACGTACAACCATGTTATTGACGGTTGGACTGTTAAGATTGACCATGGGTGTTGGGCTTTGAAGCCCGATGCAGTCCGACGTCAATTTCCAAACATTCCGAGATACCTATCGAGAAAGTGCAAGAGGCGGAAATCACCAAAGAAGAGAGCCAGTGTACTCAGCAACACAGTGCCTGCTATTGCCCCATCGGTGGAGTCCCAGCTAGAGGTTTGTGAAACAATGCCCGATTCCGTGCAGAGCATTGGTTTCGCACAGATTGTGGAAAAAGCGTTGACACAGCTTCCCAGAAAGGCAGCCTTTAAGGAGGAGGTTGGAAAGCATCGAGAGGTTGTCCTTTAAGATGCGGGAATGAAGGCAGGTGTTTATGCCATGCTGAAAGTTGCCGTACAGAAACACCTCGTTAAACCGTACCCGCTAAAAGATTAGTTTTGTTTTAAAAGCCGTGAAGTCAAATCCCCGACTCGGCGGCCATTGAATACAACGCGCTTCGTATCCACATAAACCGTACCAGCTTACTGTGTGTGTCGAGCGTGAAAGAGATTGTAGACAAAATCCAGAATGATTCCCGGCGCCGGTGGTTGTTTTGGTCAGCGGTGCATGCCAGCATGAAAAAATTTCGGGGGAGGGGGGGGGCTGCTACGCCCTTGCTCAGCACAGCACAAAAATTGGACATTGTTCGTGCTATCGAACGTGATACAAAGACGTTGGTACTGGCACGTGCAAGGGATCTACCGTTGACTACGGTGTGTGGCATTTGGAATGCGAAGGAGAAGTTGCTCCAGAGTGCAGCTGCGACCGCGAAAAAATGACGGCTACGAGGCTCGACTTTTCCGGATGTGGAGGAGGCACTCGAATGTGGTTAAAAGTAGCATGGTCGAAAAACCTGCCTCTTAGCGGGCCCCTACTTGTGGAGAAAGCAGTGGTCTTTGCTCCGCAGCTGAACCACGATGACTTCGTATGCAGCAAAAAGCTGGCTGGCGAGGTGTAAGGTGAGGCACGGCATAAGCACGAGGACACTTTCAGGAGAAGGTGCCACTGGCAACGTAGATGGCACAGAACAATGGCGAAATGGTCAGCTGAGGTAAATCTTGAAGGACTGCGCATGCAACGACATCATCAACATGGACGAGTCTGCGCTGTTCTTCAAGCTGCTGCCAGACAGAATGCTTGCGTTCAAAGGTGAGACGTGCAACAGCGGCAAGCATGCCAAGGACAGGATTTCAGTTGCTTTTGGAGTGAACATGATGGGAACTGAAGAACTTCCACTTCTTGCAATTCGGAAGTCAGCCAATCCGAGATGTTTCAAAGGCGCTCAACTGCCATCTGGAGTCGTCTACCGCAGCAATACAAAAGCGTGGACTGCGAAACTTTTTGAGGAGTACATGCGCCTCATTGACTGCTGTTTTTCGGCAGCGCACGTTGGGCTGGATAACCGTGCGGCTCTGAAGTTGGTGTTCCTGCCTCCTAATACCTCAGCGATTACCCAGCCCTTGGACCAAGGCGTCATTCAGGCTGTGAAACAGCTGTACAAAAAGAACCTGCAGAACAGAATTCTCCAAGCCCTAGAGTGTGGCAAAGTTTTTGCAATAGGCCTGCTGGGCGCAAGTCACCTGCTGGAATGCTCGTGGTGGCAGGTTGAATCGACAGTGCAGAACTACTTCAAGCACACTAGCTTCCAGTGTGTGCCGGTGACGCGGAGGATGCTAGCGACACCGTCGACCAAGCTTGTGAAACACTGCTTGCTGAAGTGCAGGAGCGGCAGGGTGTTACAGAAGGCATTTCCTTCACCGACTTTAGACATAGACAGTGTAGTTCAGACTTCTCCAGACATGTCTGATGAAGCCATCGTTGCCTCTGTTATGGTAGAAGTGTTGCCCAACTATAGTAATGAGGACGACACGAAAAGCGACAGCACAGGCTATTCAGGCCTGAAAGTGGCAAAAGCTGCACCAGCATGCTTCGTGCAGCGGCAGCGCTTCGCATTTACATTTTATTGATGCGAGAGTTGTGCTTTCTGTTTCCAAACCATAAAACAAAATCATAATGCTGCCTGAAAGGATATATATTATTATACCAAAGAGTTAATTCGAATTAATGAGCTTTTACTATACGTTACTTCAAATGCCTTTCCTCACCGACCTGTTATTGACATTTCATGGTTAATTATTATGTATGCATGCTTCTACCACACACAGTACTTACTGTGTCAGTGTGGACAATGTTTATTGAATGGCAGACAATGTGCTAACCCCCATATTCAGAAATGCACCTTGACTTGAACAAGTGTGGATCAAGGCTACACTCGACTTGAGCAGGCTCAAGGCAGCCATCACATTTTTAAACGTTCCCACTGCCTTCCTTAATCAAGTTAAGCCTAAGTGACGGCACGGTGTGTCTGGGAGCGAGGCTATCAGACTGAATGACTAATAATATCTCATGCATCAGTAGCACTGACGATTTCCTAAAAGGTTTAAACTGCATGTTTGCAGACAGCCACTGGCAAGAAAAAAAAAACAGAAACAATGCACGAAAATAGTTGAAACCATCTAAGCCAATCCACTGCCACTCAGCAGCATTAAAAAAAAATAGCATCGGAGGTATCGATGGCACAATCGGGCTACCGGAAACCGGCACCGTGGTTCACACCTGAGGAAAAGTCGCTTCTCTTGAGCTTAGTAAACAACTACAAAAAAGTTCTGGAATCTAAGAAGACCGACGTCGCATCACTGAGCATCAAAACCAAGGTGTGGAAGAAACTTTCTATGGAGTATAGCACACAGCATGGTGTCACGCCTCGGGACTTCAAGCAGCTAAAGAAATGTTGGGGAAACATGAAACAAATGGAAAGAGAATTCGGAGGAGAAAAGAAATGTTCACAAGACGGGTATGCAATCTTTTACATGGAAGACTAGCATCATTGTGTACGACACTGAAATTGTGTTGCCAAGCTGCGTGTGTGGTGTCAACAGTATATTGGCTTCGGTGATTTCGTACTAGCTGAGACACGTGTTATTTAGTGCAAGAACGATGCAACACTAGTATGCATAAATGACACAAACAGCGCATCGTCCTGTGTATTTGTGTTATTTGTCTCTGCATTTCAATGTTGTCATGCTAAATAACATTGACTTTTTCGCGTGTTCGTACTGCACTGCTCATACATGCGTGCTTCATGTTGGGTTGAGATTTGCAGGTGGCTGAAATGGTGCACGGTACAAAAGCTTTTCGCTCAAAGCGATGAACACGATATGTGAGCACTTCCTCGCGCTATGCATAAACTGGAACACATGATCGGGTTCACATTGGGTGTTAGGTATTACCCTTGTCACACGGGCACCCGCGAACTCCACTGTGCATGAAGCTCCCTAAAGGAGATTTACGACAATGGAGTTGCAGCTGTGCTGCACAGCACAGTGCGAGCTTTTGACGGGAGCCGCATACAACAGAAATGGTGCCGCTGCGCTTACCTACTTTTGCCGGCAACCGTTCACATATACAGTCACCGTTAAAGTAATCTATAAGTAGATCTTTTTTAATGCAGTATGCAATCTAATTAAAATCACAGTGGGAAGTTTGCTGTATTTTACAGCAAGGCATAGCGACCACACAATGCTGGCCACACAGCACTCTTGCCATAATGCAAAAGCGCATAGCTATATGCTTCTTTAGGCCTTCGTGTGCCCGCAAGGCACCAGAAGTTCCTGGGTCAGCATCATTTACACCCATCCACAGGAAATTTGACGATAGCTCTTGGGCAGGCCATCATGCAAATGGCGAATGGGCAGCCTCCCCAAAGAAACAGGTGGAGACGGCCCAGGGAGGCCACCATAAGGTGTACAGGCAACCCTCCCCCACACAAGGGCACAGGGCAAGGTTCATGTGTGCAGGCGGAGACAGCGCAAGCATAAGAGGTGGCGGGAGAGTTTTTTATACCTTAACATGCAAGGAGGCCACACAGGAGGGAAAGTAGGAAGAATTGTATCATATTCTTCAGAAGCACAGAAGCAGAATATTGTGGTGGCATGCCTGGAAGAAACTAACCTGCATGCTGCTGAGGCACCCCCACCCAGCAAACAGTATGTCTGGACTGGTCTGAACTGCACCAAAGGGAAGCGGAAGCCTCAACATTCTCAGCAGGGTGGATGCGCAGTGGGAGAGAGCCACTGGGACCTGCGATGAGCACACATGGGCAGCGGGGCTGATGGGAAGAGTCAAAAAGGCTCTCAGATTAGTGTACCTCTAGACGGGCAAGGATGTACAGAAGAGAAACACATAGACCCTGACCTGCATGGAAAGGGACATCACTGAACTAGGCAGGCCAGTGGTGGTGGTGGGAGATTTTAATGCCCACACTGAGGCCCTGGATGGGACAACGGATAAGGCTGGCAGGCTGCTGCTCAAGAGGCTAAGGAGGATGGGCCTGGTTTTGGTCAGCACAAGATAAAAATGCCAGCACAGGAACGACCACATGGGCAGAACGCAACATGTCATTTTGCATTGAGTACTGTATCATGTCACCCATCTTCCTCCCATATCCTGCCCATATGAACACTTACAGAACAGGGGAGAGAAGTCTTGGCAACGACTACCATAGTATATCTGTCTTTTGGGTCTTGCCCACCCAGGACAGAGTCCAGTGTGTCAGTGGTGAGCTTTAGGACCCTGTCCGACAAGGCTGTAGGCAGTGGTGGCTCTGCTTGAAGAGGAAGCTATACACATGGAGGTGCAAGATTACCAACACTACCAGCACTGGGTACAGCAGGCGCTTTGCAGTGAGTGTGGAGCTGGCCAGGTAGCTAGAGGCCAAATGAAGCACCAGCGTAAGGCCTAGTGGAACAGGGAGGTCACCACAGCTTTGGCCTTCCGCAAGCAGTGCTCCGGGCAGCATCGGCTCGCTCTGCAGCGTGGATACCCAGGTCTGCGAGCTGTGGGTGCTATACCAGGTTGTGAAGAACATGGCGACAATGGTGCAACAGAAGATGAGCGGAGTAAACGGGAGGTTGCTGCAGACCATAAAGGAAGCCGAACGCGACTCTGGCGGAAAGTTCCGGCAGCACATAAAAAGCCCAACAGGTGAGTTACATCCACCCCACCAGCCAGCTCAGGAACCCAACCACCAAGGAGGTAACTGCTCCTGAAGAATGCCTCCGCCTGGTTGAACGGTACATGGCAGCTAAGCTGCAGTCTGCGGACGGCCCCCTTGAGTCGCAATGGGGAACCTACTGGGCCTATTCTACGCAGGGTGAGCTGGATCGAGCTACAGAGCATCTGGCAGGGGTTCGGATGGTATTTTCCCTATGCTGCTGAAGCGGGCTGGGAAGCTGACGCGGAAGCTCTTGCTCGAAGTGCTAAATGACATACTGGCATCTGGAACAGTGCCAAAGGCCTGGAGATGCATGGAGTTTTCCAGTGGGGCAGCATGCTCACCCACCAAATTAAGTTCACCAAAGGGCTGAGGCAGGGCTGTCCAATGTCGCCGCTCTTCTTCATGCTGTACGTATCTGGGATGGAGAGATGCCTGTCAGAATCTGGGCTGGGTTTCGAATGAATGTATATTGTTTAATGGCGCAAGGGCCAGGTATGGCCAAAGAGCGCCATGCCAGTGTTCAACTCATTGCAGTGGAGCAACGTCAAACTCATTGCAGTGGAGCAATGAGTTTGACGACGTAGATGAGACGTGGCTGTAAAGGGGCCTAAAAATAATTGCTGTAAAGTGCATAAAATCTATAGATAATAAGATTGTGGCAATGGCTAATGAGGTACTATGAACATGTAGAATGCATTGCGAAGGAATGATACGATTTACAAAATATGACAGATCCAAGAATTGGCCAGAAGCACGAGTGCCTAAACAGAGCCCTTGGAACACAAGGGCCAGGAGGCATGTGCTATAATAAACTATCACAGCTACATCCTCTGGAGAGAGGATGCGCTACGAACTTATTGGGCTAATAACATGTAGCACAACATCATTCAAAAAATCGAGGACTGCTTTAGCATTAAAAAGCAGTTCTTCACCAATAAATATCATGGGATTAAGAGGGATATTGTAGTGGTATGCTACAGGAAAATGTTTCCTTCTCTTGGTCTCGGCTTCCCGACACTCCAAGAGGATGTGGAGGACGGTCAGCCTCTCACCACATCTACCACAGGTTGGTGGTTCAGCACCAGTCAGCAAAAAACTGTGGGTGCCGTGCGTGTGTCATATTCTGAGACGACAGAATAGGACGTCACTTCGTCGTGTTTTCGTTACGGGGGGCCAGAAACCTATCTGTGGTTTAATCAAGTGAAGCTTATTATGTTTCAGCGTTCCACAAGCGTTGCCAGTGGCTTTGCAGTTTCTTTCGCAAGAAAGGTTTCAAGTCTGTTACAGGGACAGCAGCTGTAGGGTTAAAAGTGTGCGATGTTATTGACGTGGCCATTTGGTCAGCAAGAACATTGCCCTCGGTGCCTCTATGCCCAGACACCCAGCACATAATGACATGCTGGTTAGATGCATATGCTCTACACAGAACAGAATAGAGCTCAATCAGTACAGAATTTTTCTGGTTACAGGGTGACTTCAAGGCTTTCACGACAGTTTGAGAGTCTGTAAATATGATAGTCCTTTGAAGTTTTGATTTCTTTATATGCTTTACAGCTGACAATAGTGCATAGGCCTCAGCCGTAAAGATGCTTGTTTCTGGATGGAGTAGGCCGGATTCCGAGAAGGACGGACGACAGCTGCATAAGATACTCCAGCGTGTGATTTAGAAGCATCTGTGTAAAACTCTGTGCACGAGTACTTGGACTGTAATTCTAGGAAATGCATTCGAATTTCGACCTCTGAAGCGTGCTTTGTAACCTCTACAAAGGATATATCACATGCTACTACCTGCCATTCCCAAGGTGGTAACAGCTTGGCTGGAGGCATTAAGCGATGTTCGAGGAGTGGGACATGCATTTCTTCGCTCAGCTCCCTGACACGCAATGAGAAAGGCTGTCTTACAGAAGGACGATTACGAAAAAGCGTAGCACACATCGTTAATGGTATTAGAACATGGATGCTCATGATTAGAGTGAACTTTGAGAAAATATCAGAGGCTGGTGTGTGTTCTCTGTAGATGGAGTGACCACTCATTCGATTCGACGTATAAACTTTCAATGGGGCTTGTTCTAAACGCGCCGGTGGCCAGGCGGATACCTAGATGGTGGACCTCTCTTTAGCGCGCTAGATCTTTAGCGCGCTAGGGGCAGCAGACTGATATACCACAGCACCATAGTCCAATCGTGATCTAATGAGACTCTTGTTAAGATTTATTAAGCATTTCCTGTTGCTGCCCCATGTTGTGCGATATAAAATTTTCATTAAGTTCATTGTTTTTAGGCATTTCACCTTAAGATATTTAATGCGTGGAATAAAAGTAAGTTGAGCGTCAAGTACAATGCCTAAAAATTTGTGCTCTTTGTTCAGAGGTATTTGTTGCCCATACAGTTCAACACAAGGATCTGGAACCAGGCCTCTCTTTCTTGTAAAAAGAACACAAGAACTTTTGTGGGGGTTCACTTTGAATCCGTTTTCGTCTGCCCACTTGGACACTTTGTTCAAGCCCTGTTGTACCTGTCTATCACACACTGTAAGGTTGCAGGATTTGAAACCTATTTGTATGTCATCTACGTAGACGGAATAAAATATAGCTGGCGGTAATGAAGCACGAAGCGTGTTCATCTTCACAATAAACAGTGTGCAGTTGAGCACACCTCCTTGGGGTACACCAGTTTCCTGTATGAATTTACGTGACAGTACGTTGCCGATTTTCACACGGAAGGTATGTTTAGACAAATAGCTTTCTATTCCGTTTAGCATATTTCCACGGATGCCCATTCCGACAAGTCTCGCAAAATTCCGTAACGCCAAGTTGTGTCGTACGCCTTTTCCATATCGAGGAATATCGACAAGAAAAACTGTTTATGTACAAATGCGTCACGGATATGTCCTTCAATGCGCACAAAATGATCAGTTGTGGACCGCCTTTCTCTGAAGCCACACTGATAGGGATCAAGCATATTGTTCAGCTCAAGAAAATGTTTAAGTCGGCGATAAATCATTTTTTCAAAAAGTTTACACAGCCAACTTTTGAGAGCTATCGGGCGTTAACTTGCCGCCGAGGAAAGGTCTTTGCCCAGCTTCAAAACTGGAATAACAATAGCTTCCTTCCATGAGGATGGCAGGTATCCGGCTGTCCAGATAGAGTTGAAAAGTCCCAGAAGTGACATCTGTATGTCAGTGTGCAAGTTTTTAATCATGTCATACATGGTTCTGTCAGGTCGCAGTGCAGAGCTGCTGCATACGCTCAAGGCAGCTCTCAGCTCGGCAATAACAAAAGGACGATTGTATGGTGCGTTCGGTCGGCATTTGCGATCCAGTGACTTAAGTTCAGCTACTTGTTTATATTTAAGAAATGATTCCGAGTAATGCATGGAACTTGACACACGCTCGAAGTGTTCGCCCAGAGCGTTGGCCTGGTCTTCCAAGGTATTACCATGGTCGTCAACTAAAGGTAATGGGTGGATTTTCTGCCCCTTTAGCTTTCTTAGGCCATTCCATACTTTACACTCTTGGGTATAGGATGTTATGCAAGAGAGAAACCTCTCCCAGCTAGCCCTCCTTGCCTGTCACCGCATACGTCTTCCCTGTGATTTTACCAGTTTAAATTCGATAAGATTTTCTGCAGTCGGGGAGCGACGCAGTGCGCCCCTAGCTTTATTTTGCTTGTTTTGTGCCAGTCTGCACCCCTCATTCTACCAGGGAACCCGTATTTTACATGATAGACCTTTTGTTTGTGGAATGAATTTTTCAGCTGCGTGGAATATAAAACCTGTAAAATACGCTACTGCATCGTCAATACTAAAACCGTTGACAAGGAATATAAAACCTGTAACATACGCTACTGCATCGTCAATACTAAAACCGTTGACAAAATCTGGTGATAAGTAGGTTGCCTCTTTAAAACCTTTCCAGTCAGCTGATTTTATTTTCCAACAAAGGGCGTGGGATCGACTGTCACACTCTGCTATCATGGTCAGTGTCACAGGAAAGTGGTCGCTCCCGAATGGATTTTTGACGACATTCCATTCTATATAGGGAAGAAGGGTAGCAGAGCTAATCGCTAAATCTATGGAAGAAAATAAATTATGATGGATGTTATAATAGGTGGGCTCTTTTTTGTTAAAGAGACACGCACCAGAGGTTATTAAAAACTTCTCGATAAGCCGACCCCTGGTGTCACACCGGGAGTCTCCCCACAAACTGCTGTGAGCATTAAAATCACCGGCAAAATGTATGGTTCCGGGAGCTGGTCAGTTAGCGTGTAAAATTCCGTTTTGCCGAGTTTGTAATCTGGCGGTATGTAAATAGAACAGATAGTTACCAACTTGTTGAAAAGTATCGCTCGCATGGACACCGCCTCAAGTGGTGTCTGAAGAGAGAGATTCTGGCAAGCAACAGATTTATCCACAATTATTGCTACACCTCCGGAGGAGGCAACAGCAACGTCACGGTCTTTACGGAACATAGCATATTGTCTGAGGAAGTTTGTGTGGGTTTTAGATGTGTTTCCTGAACACACAACACTTTTGAATTATATTTATTAAGGAGTTCCCTAATATCGTCGAGGTTATGGAGAAGTCCTCTCACATTCCACTGTAAAATTTGTGTGTCCATTTGAATGTGTTTTTGTGCTGTGTGTTCAAGAATGCCAAGTTGGCTCACGGGCCCTTTGCAGGCGCCGATCGCGCCGCTCCTTAGGCGCTGGCTGCACCCTCACGCTTGTTGTGTCCATGTCCTCTTGCGAGGTGCTGGACACGTGCTCTTGCGAGCGGTTAGTTTGACGTGAAGGCCTCGTCTCGAGGGACGAGACCTTGGAGGCCACCAGCTGGGCTGGGTTTCGACCTTAGCTACTCGCAGTTGGGCATGCTGAAGATGTGACGGCTGCCTGCACTCTTCTAAACAGATGATATTGTTCTGCTTGCAGGCAATAAGGGCGAGCTGCAGACTATACTCAACATCTGTGCAAGGCAGGGCTCAGCTTCAGCGGCCACGCGTTTCTTGCCTCGGGAGGAGGAGCATGTGTCACCTCTGTGGCGGCAGAACAAGCCGCTAGGGTGAGTGGAGAGTTACAGGTACCTCGAAGCGACAGTGGCGGCAGCGGCCAACAATGTTCGTAAGTATGAGGTGGAGTTGCGCACAAAAGCCTTGGCGCATCGTGCTTTCCTGGGGCCGAGGGCTTTGTGGGCCTTCAGCCGATATGAGGTCACCAGGAAACTCTGGAAAAACGTAGCAGTCCCGCCGCTCACTTTTGGAAACGCGGTGGTGTGCCTCTCGTCAACAACCCGACTGGTTATTTGCTGACATGATTGGCCGCCCTATCTCTCCCATTATTTGGACCGCTTTTGTAAGAGACACCTGATATAAAAGACAATCGGTTGTAAAGGACAAGTCTGTAAATTTTGATCAATAACCTCGCTTGTAACAGACATTCTAACCTTACATGCGTTGTTGTCGGCCACTGAATGCAGTCACGTCCGTTGTAGAAGCAAAAGGAAGCGACAGACGTGCGCATAGATCAGTCAGCAAAAAAAAAAAAAAAACATTAAAGGCCACTGCAATGGGAATGCTTCACAGAGAAGCACTTCAAGCTTACCGCTAAGGGTATGTAGCGCGCCACTACACGCCACAGTGATCTGACCACAAAAGATGACGATGACACACAAGCACACTTGGTGAGTGAGCAAGGAATCGGCTGTGACAAGACCAAAGGCCTGCGGCGCTTGGTCCTGCTCCCGCCAGATTGAGCGGGCCCGCTTTAAATATAGTACATGGACATCAGGCCTCAACGTCTGTCTGGTTTTTCTTCACCCAGAGGCACGCAACTCTCAGAATGGTTCAGAGACGAAACTTTAAGCCACCGGCACGGCGGTGAGTGCGCGCGGAAATACCGTAAAGAGTCAAAGATAAGAAGTTACGAGGGAGAGTGAAGTTGCAGGGAGTTGCATGAAAAAAGCTATGGTCCCCAAGATATGCGTGACGGCGCGCACAAAATCTCTTAGGTCATAGAGGAGCGGATTTTGCTTTCCCGCCCGCCTAATGGATGGCGGTAATTACCTCTGCCACCGAAGCGGCAGAGATTATGAGGCCGGCTTGAGCGAGCTAAGAATCAGCAGAAAGTGAGACAATAGCCAAGTTAAAACCAAAACAAGCCGGTTGTCGTTATGGGCAACAACAGTCTGAGCTACAAATCTCAAAGGCTATGTTGTTAGAAAACTATTTTACCCATCTATTTCACCATTTTTACATCCCTGTATATTTTTTTATTTAGTTTCGTTATAATTTCTTAGTTTTGCTTCACTGGGCAGGTGAACCACACGGGCAGGTGAACCACACGCAGGTGACCCGATGAACCCGATCAACAGTGTATAGCCAAATCGCCATCGCCCTAGCGTTCCAATTTCTTTCTCCATGTGCTGTTGTGCTATTGTCTGATCCATGTGCAACTGATCTTCACATGCTTCATTGACGTGGACAGCCATTCACTCTCGTTGCCTGGCTGTCACCACCTCTGTACGGCGAACATCTCCATAAAGCGCCGTACTTTCCCGACTGTTGCAAAAAAGTTGGACATCACTGCGGATATAAAGTGCGTAATGAAGCAAGCTGACGCCACCAGGAAATTTGGGTTGTCTAGAAAGATGATCGGCAGGATTTGGATCCAACGAGAGAAGCTGTTAAAAGAAGCGCCAACCAGAGCAAGCAGATTGAAACTGCGCAAGTCATCCCATCATGCCTTAGAAGCGCTTCTTTTGTGGATACAGGATGCGCGGAGCAAAAACATACTGCTCAGCGAACCCTTGGTTCAAGCCAGTGCCAGGCAGCTGATGTTTGGCCTTGATTTTAAGGCCAGTCAAGGATGGTTCAACCACTTCAAGTGTAGCATGGAATCAGCTACAAAGCTGTTTGCGGCGAAAGCAAGGCTGCCGATAAAAATGCCGTAAGACAGGGGAAAGACGAGACATTGCCAACATTGCTGAGGGGAAGGCTTGCGATGTCGTCAATCTGGATGAGTCATAAACGTTCTGCCTTGCTAATCAAGATTGCAGTGGAGGCAAAAAGTTCAAAGATCATATTAAAGCTATGTTCTGTACTAATATGGACTGAAATAAAAAAAGAAAACATTCTGGTTATTGACAAGTCCAAAAAACCACACTGCCTAAAGAAATACTCTATGAATGTAGAGTACACTGCAAACAAGGCCACATGGACGACAGCTGAGATTTTTAACAAATGGCTGACTAGTTTTGATCAGAAGATGGCACTGAAAAACAGAAAAATTCTCATGTTTCTAGACAGCTGTTCGGCACACATGAAAACCCCGTCACTGAAAGCTGTTGAGCTGAGCTATTTGCCACCCAGCTGCACGTCCTTGCTACAGCCTCTGGATAATGGGGTCATAAGAGCTGTTAAAGCAAAGAACAGAGAACGGCTTGTTCAACGGCTGCTGTTTGATATGCTGCAGAAGGGGGAAACAACAATCAACTTGAGGACAGCAGTTGAAATGCTAACTGGCTCCTGAAACGATATTAGGAAGAGCACTGTGAGAGGGTGCTTCCGTAAAGCGGGTTTTAATCTGCAGCAGGAAGACACAGACGAGGACATTGCAGACGAAGACTTCGATTATGTGGATGAGGAGTCAGAATCTTGGCCAATCATTCAGGGGAACTTCAATGAGTCGGGTACATTTCAGGGCTTTCTTGAAGCGGATGAATGAATGAATGTGTGTGGTTTAGTGGCGCAAGGGCCAGGTATGGCCAAAGAGCGCCATGCCAGTGTTTGTTAGTTCGCAGTGAAGTGATGAATTCTGAGAAGTAGATGCGACGGGGCTGTAAAGGGGCCTAAAAATAATCGCTGTAAAGTGCGTAAAATATACATGTACTAAAATCATGGCAATAAATAATGAGGTGTACTATGCAATGAAGAATGCATTGAGAAAGAATGACGCGATATTTAAAATATTTAAGATGCAGTGATTGGCAAGAAGCACTACTGCCTAAACAGAGCCCTTGAACCACAAGAGCCTGGAGGCATGTGCTTATACAAAACTACTATCACAGCAGCATCCTCTGCAGGGAGGATGCGCTATGAATTTATTGGGCTTATAACATGCAGGACCACATCGTTCAAAAAATCGACGACTGCTTTGGCATTAAAAATCGGTTCTTCGCCAAGAAACAGAATGGGGTGAAGCGGGACATGATATCGGTACGCTTGTGAAAAATATTTCTTTCTTTCTGTTTCGGCTTCCCGGCACTCCATGAGGACATGGAGGACAGTCAGCCTCTCACCACATCTACCACAGGTTGGTGGTTCACTACCAGTAAGCAAAAAGTTGTGGGTGCCATATGTATGTCCTATTCTGAGACGACAGAATAGGACATAGTTCGTCGTGTTTTCGTTACGGGAGGCCAGAAACCTGTGGTTTAATGAGGTGAAGCTTATTGTTTGTTTCAGCGTCCCACAAGCGTTGCCAGTGGCTTCGCAGTTTCTTTCGCAGAAAAGGCTTCAAATCTGTTGCAGGAACAGCAGTTGTAGGGTTAATAGCCTGAGATGTAACAGATGTGGCCATTTGATCTGCTCGAACATTACCCTCAATGCCTCTATGACCCGGCACCCAGCATATAATCACATGCTGGTTAGATATATACGCTTTACACAGAACGGAATAGAGCTCATTAAGTACAGGGTTTTTGTGTTTACAGAGTGATTGCAATGCTTTCACAACACTTTGCGAGTCTGTAAATATGATAGTCTTTTTGAGTTTTGATTTCATTATAAACTTTGCAGCCGATAATATTGCATAGGCCTCAGCCGTAAAGATACTTGTCTCCGGGTGCAGTACACCGGATTCCGAAAACGATGGACCGATGGCTGCATAAGATACCCCCGCATGTGACTTGGAAGCGTCTGTGTAAAACTCTGTACACGAGTATTTAGATTGGAGTTCTAAGAAATGAATTCTAATATGTGCCTCTGGCGCGTGTTTAGTGACCTCTACGAACGATGTGTCACACTCTATGAGCTGCCACTGCCACGGTGGCAACAGTTTCGCTGGAGCCACAGGACATTGTTCAAGAAGCGGAACACCCATTTCCTCACTGAGGTTCCTCACACGCAAAGAGAATGGCTTTCTCGCGGCAGGTCGATTATGGAAGAGTGTGGCAGCGGTCACGTCATTTATAGTTGAATAACAAGGATGTTCAACGTTTGCTTGTACTTTCAGGAAATATGTAAAACTGCTGTATGACCGTTGCAGATGAAGCGACCACTGATTCGACTCTACGTAGAGGCTCTGGATTGGGCTTGTCCTGAAAGCACCAGTCGCGAGACGGATGCCCAAGTGGTGAACGGGGTCTAGGATTTTTAACGCACTTGGCGTTGCAGAATTATAAATTATAGACCCGTAATCAAGGCGTGAGAGGACAAGACTGTTATAGAGGTTTAAGAGACACCTTCGATCACTGCCCCATGTTGTGCGCGATAGAAGCTTTAGGAGGTTCATTGTCTTCAGGCACTTTGCCCTCAGACGCTTAATATGAGGAATAAACGTGAGTTGTGAATCTAAAGTTACTCCAAGAAACTTGTGCTCGCTGCTTACAGAGAGCGCATCTCCTTTGATTTCAATAGTTGGGACTGGCGTTACGCCTCTCTTGTTTGTAAAGAGTATGCAAGTGCTCTTCTGAGCGTTAACTTTAAAACCATTCTCATCCGCCCATTTGGACAATTTGTTTATTCCAAGCTGCACTTGTCGTTCGCAGATGGCAATATTGCATGACTTGAAGGCTATTTGTACATCGTCGACATAAATGGAATAAAACATTGTGCGTGGAATGACTGTGTGCAGGGAATTCATTTTTACTATAAATAGTGTGCAACTGAGAACGCCTCCCTGTGGTACACCGGTCTCTTGGGTGAATGACTTAGACAGAGCGTTACCCACTCTTACGCGGAATGTGCGATTAGATAGGTAACTTTCGATTGTATTTAACATGTTGCCACGGACACCCATCGTGGAAAGATCTCTGAGAATGCCGTAGCGCCATGTCGTGTCGTAAGCTTTTTCTAGGTCGAGGAACACTGAGAGGCAGATCTGCTTATGTATAAAAGCATCCCTAATATAAGACTCAATGCGAACAAGGTGGTCTGTTGTGGACATACCTTCCCTGAAACCACATTGCAAGGGGTCTAGTAGTTTGTTATATTCAAGGAAAGAGATTAAGCGCCTGTTTATCATTTTTTCAAATAGTTTGCACAGGCAGCTTGTTAGCGCAATTGGCCTGTAGCTGCTGGCTAGGGATGGGTCTTTGCCTTGTTTGAGCACGGGGATGACTATAGCTTCCTTCCACGAGGACGGGATATACCCATTTGCCCACATGGCATTGAAAAGATACAGGAGTGTTTTCAGAGCTTCAGGATGCACGTACTTAATCATTTCATATATGACACGATCACCGCCTGGCGCCGAGTCATTGCAGCAAGCGAGGGATGCCTTGAGTTCAGTTAAAGTAAATGGATAGTTGTAGGCCTCACTCGATGAACCTTTACGTTTAAGGGGCTGTCGCTCTTCGCGTTCTTTGAACCTCAGAAATGCTTGTGTGTAGTGGGACGCACTGGAAACATGTTCGAAGTGTTCGCCCAGACAATCTGCCTGGTCTTCCAGGCTCTCACCTTGGGTACTGACTAACGGTAATGGGTGTACCTCCCGGCCTTTTAATTTATTTACTCGATTCCACACTTTTGTCTCATCCGTGTAAGAATTTATACTGGAGATGTACTTCTCCCAACTCTCCCTTTTAGCACGTCGGCATGTTCTTCTACCCTGGGACTTTATTTGTTTGAAACTAATCAAATTTTCAGCAGTTGGTGAGTCGCGAAGTCGTCCCCAAGCTTTGTTTTGATTTTTCCGTGCTTGTTTACATTCCTCATTCCACCACGGGATGCGACGTTTATTCGCTAGTCCATTAGTTTGACGGATGCATTTCGTGGCAGCGTCAATAATAAAGCCTGTAATATACGCCACAGCGTCTTCTATATTAAAGGAGGCAATATCATCCGTGCTTAAATACGTAAGTTCTCGGAAACGTTCCCAGTTAGCTGTGTCAACCTTCCATCGGGGAATGTGTGGTGAGCTTATATCTTGTTTTGTTAAGTTTAATACAATTGGGAAGTGGTCGCTCCCAAAAGGGTTCTTGATAACTGACCACTCCAGGTACGGAATCAGTGTACTAGACACGATACTTAAATCTATGGAGGAGTATGTGTTGTGCGCCGTGCTGTAGTAAGTGGGCTCTTTCTTATTAAGTAAACATGCTCCTGAAGAAAAGAGAAAGTTTTCAATTACGCGTCCTCTCGCATCGCAACGAGAGTCTCCCCACAATGTGTTATGTGCGTTTAAATCTCCGACAACTATGTATGGTGCCGGAAGTTCATCTATGTAGTTCTGAAATTCGGTTTATTAAGGTGATAACTGGGAGGGATGTATATAGAGCTGATAGTGATTAGCTTGTCAAACAGCACCCCTTGGACAGCAACTGCCTCTAGGGGTGTACAAAGTTTTATTTCCCGGCAGGCAACACCTCTGTCTACTATGATAGCTACACCACCGGATGACACAACAGTGTCATCGCGGTCTTTGCGAAAGATGGCGTATTGCCGGAGAAAGTTGCATTGTGTGGATTTAAGGTGTGTCTCCTGAACACACAGCACCTTCGGATTAAACTTGTGTAGGATTTCTTTGACGTCATCGAGGTTGTGTAGGAGTCCTCTGACGTTCCACTGTATTATTTGTGTATTCATGTTGGAAGTGTTTTTGTGCTGTGTATAAAGGAGACTAACTTAAGCTACAGAGCCCTTGTCAGGCCCTGTGATGCGGGCTTTTTCTTTTTTGGAGCGATCGCGAGATTCTCGCCGCTCCTGAGGCGCTGGTGGCGCCGTCTGGCCGGTTGTTGTGTCCATCGCCTCTTGTGAGGCGCTGGACACGCGCTCTTGCGAGCGGCTTGGTTTGACGGGAAGGCCTCGCCTCGAGGGACGAGGCCCTGGAGGCCACCAGCCCGGAGGTTGATGGCCCCTTCTTGTGAGTTGGCGGAGCAGCGCTACCTGCAGCCGCCGAGGGGGCGGATGGCGTCACTGCCGGCTCGCTGCTTGCGGGCCGGGCAGGCGCCGGAAGCCGTTGTGTCGCTGCCCCCTGACGCGCCACATCGGCAAAGGTGTTCTTGGGCAGGTATGATACCCGCCTACGTGCCTCCTTGAATGTGATATTTTCTTTGACTTTAATAGTCACAATTTCTTTCTCTTTCTTCCATGACGGGCACGACCGTGAGTATGCGGCGTGCTCACCATCACAGTTGACACAATGTAGAGTGTTATTGCAAGTTTCGGAGGAATGTTCATTGGCACTGCACTTAGCACAAGTTTGCCGGCCTCGGCAGTTCTGTGAACTGTGCCCGAATCGCTGGCACTTGAAACACCTCAGAGGATTTGGCACGTATGGCCTAACACGAAGTCTGAGGTACCCGGCCTCGATGGACTCGGGCAGGACACTTGAGCCAAAAGTAAGTACTAGGTGCTTGGTCTTGATTTCTTTGCCGGCGCGCCTCATCTTAATTCTTTTAACGTTTATCACATTTTGCTCACTGAAGCCCTCCAAGAGTTCAGCCTCGCTTAGCTCCATTAAATCATCATCTGAAACAACGCCGCGCGTGGTGTTCATAGTACGGTGTGGGGTCAGTGTTATTGGGATGTCCCCAAATGACACTAATTTCGGCAGTTTTTCGTATTGTATCTGATCGCGGAGCTCTAGAAGCAGATCACCGCTTGCCATTTTGATGCTTTGTAACCTCGGCCAAGAACTTCAGTGAGAGACTTCGAGACAAGGAAGGGTGAGATCATTTTCACTGTCTTTTCAGGCTTATCAGAGTGGATGACGTGAAATCGTGGAAAGTTTTGTGTTCTGTTTCCAAAAAATTGAAAAACATCTTCGGTGCGCCCTCGTTTGTGAGGGCGATCAGGGAGTTTAGGGAAGGCGCTGTCCATGAGTATAGCTGGGATTTTCGGCAGCGATGCCAACCACCCACCAAGGAGCCCAACGCGGGGGACGTGACAGGAGTTCCTGTAATCGGAATCCTGCAACGCCAGTTGAACATCACTGCTATAACCAAATACAGCATAACCAAGACTGGCTAGCCACACAAGGTTAACCCTTGCCGCCCAGAAATTTGGAAGTGAGGAGAAGATAATAGGAGACAGGAAAGAAGAGACAGTGAAAGAGAAAGAAAAAGTGTTGAGGGGGGGACAGGAAAAGGCGACTGCCGATTTCCTCCAGGTGGGTCAGTCTGGAGGTGCTGTCTATGTGAAGCAGAGGCCGAAGAGGTGTGTTGCCTCCACCGGGGGGCCTTAGAGGTCCGAACACCCGGCATCGGCTCAACCCCCAGGATCCCCCTTTCCCCAGACACGGCTGAGCCGCGCACGGCTACACGCGGGAGGGTCCAACCCTCATGTGCTCGGGTACGTGGTGTCGCAACACACCAAACGCCTGCTGACGCAGACGCCCCTGCGGGGAATACAAAGGGGGGAACTGCAAGTACTGTACTGATAAAGAAAAGTTCAGAACTGCTGCCAAATGAGGGAAAAAAATTTCGAATTTATCTTCATGTAAGGCTAGGCATGTTATTTTCTTTTTCTTACACGAAAGACTGGTAAAAAATATCGCATCCAGTCACCATTGTGATTTGCAAAACAGTAGATGCAAGAGGTAAAGATGGGAGACCCTTAGGAAGTATGTCTCGATGTTTCGAGCAGTTGTTTCAAGGAGCGTCTCTCCTTTCACATGCCAATTAGTTGTGTTGATTGAAAATGTACTTGCACCACATTTCTTACATCTTCAAAATCATAAAATGCTTACAGCACAATACATTAAGAGTTTTCAGTTGTTTAGCGAGTTTTGTTAAGTTTATTGAATGTGGACTCCATGCGAAAACTCACTGCAAGTACATCAGATTTGCAAACATCTACTATTTCATGTCTACTAGGCTCGAAAAGCACCTATCCAGCCACTCAAAAATTGTCTGGCGCAACACACTGTGAAAAACAATGAAAAGTGAACCCACTCCATACAATGACATACTCACACCAAGAAAAGTAGCCAACCAACTACCTTCATACTCGCTTTACTAAAACAATTTGCCTGTGTAATTCAAACTTCCAGCACTATTTCAATCAGAAGCGTTTCAAGATGTACGGGACACATTTTAAATGCCCTTAATTTATTCAATGCGATTGCTCATGATGCACTATCTTGCTGTACACAGTTGTGTACATAGCGTCTGAAAGGTATAATCATATTCACGTAATCTTTACTGAAACTCAAGGCATAACACTCATACTTGTTTACAGTTTTGTTATGAGACATGGACACAACACAAGAGAAGTTAAAGCATCTTTATAAAATGCTGTAGGCAGCAAGTCGAAAGCAACTTTCTACAACATTTACAATGCCGAGCTATTTCCTATGAGCGTTGTAACATTTCCTTGTAACATGATACACTGTTTTCACAGGCATAGCTTGAATCGCTGTATCTCAAGCTTTGGAAGCAACATTACAATTGCTCTAAACAAGCACATTGGAAGCCCTACCCAGACTGTACAGCCTCTTTCTTTTACACCAACACGTCTAAGGAATTATGTCATCCGTATGGCACAGTTTCTGAGTATATTCCAAAGCATGAATATGATAATTTCAAGTTATGCAAGAGTGTACCTATGCGATTACCTGGGGACAGCATGAAACGACGGGAGAAGGCGAGACAACACGAGCGCAGGCAAAAAATTTTGTTTACAGACAAACATATATATATATATATATATATATACTAAGCTTGTTTTTCCCGCATAGTTACAGCTGCAGGGCAGCGGGATGTCGTAAACAACAACCGCAGAGTTGATGAACTGTTGTTCTGCCTCCTGCTACACTTTGCGTCAAGGCTCGATCTAGCTCACCTTCTCGCACAATGTACCCAGATCGCTCGATGTGAAAAATGAAAGGAAAGTTCCAGCTCTCCCAGCAGTCTATTTGAGACTATGGCTGACCTTGTGAATATGATTTAACAGTGGCCACCCCACTGCAAGCAAACGTTAGACCTGGCTTCAGAAGCTCACCTACACCTGGTGATGCCTCAACCTGTTAGGACACTTTTTCATGTTCCTGTGACGAGCTTCACAGCCAAAGAGTGTGTTGATGTGGAAGGCAGAATAGACTCCTTCAAACAGTACGCATAGCTCCAGCACACAATACACTCACCAAAGAAATCCCTGAGGTCCAGAAATGGAAGCTCACTGTCTAGTGGTAGTTTTTCCCCATACATGAACTCATATAGCACTGGAGAGAAGACAGAAAAAAGTCACTCTACCCATTTAGTAGCCTTACTTCACCTAATACATAGGAGAAAGTTGCCAATGAAGCACAATAACATTACTACACTGGTGCCACAGTAGCTAGAGTTTTACGGTTACCTGACAGCATTCTTGTCTGTGAGAAGTTGCCAAGCAAGGCTACTCAAGGAGTTGAGGCACTTTTTAATGTCTCCTACACAGTATCAGGTGTGTTCATGGAGGTAAAACTACTGGAAGACAAGCTCCAATATCTGGCTTCAAGATTTTCTGTGGTGCGCATCGTGATGAAGCTATGCCCACTTTCAAAAGTGTCTTGGTCTTTCCTATTAGCGCACTTGAACACTGAAGCGTGTTGTTGCTACAGGAACACAAGGGCACACTCTTAGCATTTTATACCATCACAAAGTGGAGGGGAGCTTCCAGACCCAAGTACGGTAGCTTTAAACAGTGTGTTCACACTGCCTTTTGGCATGCATTGCCAAGAAGCATTTAACAGAGTTAAACATAGGTGACGTCTCAGATCGGAGTACTTCAAGGATGCCAAGGCCTTCCACTGCTACACAGTATTTACACAAAGGAAGCTGGTAATTAAAGCAAATTGCTGGGGAGAGTTGGAACTACCTTTTTATTTTCAGGGCCAAACAATCTGGGCACGTACGAAAACGTCAACCGGACCAGGCCAAGACGTGAAGTTTGCATCAAGAAGTATGTGCTGCAGGTCACAGAAAGTGCAGTTGGTGCTGTTTACAACATCCTACTGCCCTGCAGCAGCAATTATGTAGGACAAACAGGACGATGACTCAAGGACTATCTTAAGAAACAGGCACAGACATTCGACACAAGATTGGGGGGGGGGGAGAAGCAACTTGTTGCTGTTGATGCTGCTTTGTGCAGTTGTACATCAAGTTTTGAGCAATAAAGAATCCTCATGACACAGGTTCAAAACATACAAAACTCGCAGAATAGCCCCCACATATGCTAGTGTGTCATCACTTAATCTTCTCTACAAATTGAGGTATTCGGATTAACTGCGGGAGCGTTCTGAACTGGGCTGGTTGGTGGTGCATGCTTAGTAGGGAACTGGAGGGCGCTACAGACAGGACAAAATGGATACATTGCGGTGCCCGTCGCCTTCAGTTTGTTCAGGCAGTAGTGCTGTTCATTCCCTTCTAAATATTCATACATTTTGGTCACTTGACCACGTGACACAGCTGTGTGCTCGGGCTATATTTTTACCTTGTTATGTTACCTTCCAATGTCGCACGCAAATCCGTTGGGGCATCTTCACCTATTATAGTTAGCTGAACAGTGGCTAACAGTGAGCCTAACAATGGCTACACTTACTTACCATGGAGCCCATGTATGACAGTGTTAGAGGTCAGTATGCAGGTGTTTTTGCATACTCATAAGGCAACGCTAGACAAAGAATTATTTTATTGGTGCATGTTTTATCTGTTGCCTCCAATTCTGAATTTTGGCGCTATTAGTGTTTTTTGAACACCACTCATATGTGTAACTTAGGCAAGTATGAAACAATACCACTTTCAAGTCGACGTCCTCATGCGGAACCAATTGGCTGCCACAGGAAAAACAAAACGTCCTTTATTTATCTTTTGGATGCATCTGCAACAATTATTCTACTTGCACAGGCGTTGTCATCCCACCAACATTTGCAATCAATGTCCATTAGGACTGTGTAGTGTTACCAAGTGCACTTACTGATGTATAGCATGAGCAGGACTGCTTGCACGTGTCTCATTCTGGCTTATCAAGGCCGGTCATGTGATCATTTCCGTTGACTTGAAAACCTGTAACACCGAGCAATAAACGTTCTTTGGTTCAGCCTCTACCTGCCAGCTAGGCGGCGTCATTTTAGTGGCGACGAGGATGGGATAGCGGTACGATGACAGCAAGGCCACCCAAGTTCGACGACACGACCAATAGCTGGAGCACTTACCGTGTTCGTTTGGAGGCCTTTTTCGAAGACCACGCCATCACAGATGAAGGAAAACGACGTGCGCTTCTGGTGTCGGCACTGAGTGACAACGTTGTTCGCGTGCTTCAGGGGCAATGCCAGTCGGAATCGGTGAACAGCCTGAGCTTTGAGGCCGTCGTACAACACCTGGGCAACTACTTCGATCCCCAAGCAAATGAGATTGCCGCCAGCTACGCTTTCCTTATGCGAAGCCAAGCGGAAGGCGAAAAGGTACGGGACTACGTCACCGATCTGAGACGCCTCGCTAAGGATTGCAATTTCGACAAGTTCCTGGACCGCATGCTGCGGGATCGGATTGTGTGCGGGATCCGTGATGAAGAAGCACGACGACATTTGCTGTCGCAAAAGAAGTTAAACCTGGCGGAGGCAGAGGCATTTGCGATAGCAGCGGAAACAGCCGAAACAAATGTCCGGGCAATGCAAAAAAGCAGCTTCAACGACAACGGTGGTGCCAATTTCGTACAGAGGCTCAGGAGTAATCCGCGGAAATCTGGACACGGGCCTGGGTTCAGGACCGAGTCTACACAATGCGTGAGATGCGGCTCGAACCACGCTTCGGAAGTGTGCAGACACAAGAAAGCGACGTGTCACAAGTGCGGCAGAAAGGGACACCTGGCAAGGATGTGCTCCAGCGGTCGCGGTAACTCCTCGGGGACGTACGCGGTGAAAGGGCCAGACGGAAGTGAAGAAGAAATGCTGTACGCTTTGGTGGCTCACAGCTCTAGTAGCAACGACTCCGTACGACCGTTCGAAAAAGATTTTGTCTGGGAAGGCCGGAGGTTACGCATGTTGGTCGATACAGGGTCGGCTATCAGCGTCATTCCGAAGAGAGTTTTCAAGAGCCATCGGCAGTGGTGGCCGGCGCTGGAGAATACTTCACTGCGTTCTGTCGTGCTTCCTGGGGCCACTGCCTGTCCTAGGCCGAATGACCATGAAAGTCAAATGCGCTAACACGCAAGTGAACAGCTCGCTGGTTGTAGTAGATTGTGACGGGCCTCTATTGTGCGGCCGGAACACCATCCAAGCCTTCCAGAATGCCGGCATGGCGCTACTGGAAGAATGCGCGCCGCAGAACGTAAATGAGCTTCATTGCGACGCAGCGATAGCGAAGATTCTAGCAGAATTCTCTGAAATTTTTGAAGAGCGGTTGGGGTTGTTGCAAGGGGCCCCCTGTGACGCTGCACAGAAAAGAAGCCGTTATACCACGCTTTCTCAAGGCTAGACCAGTGCTGTACGCACTTCGCGAAAAGGTGTCTGAAGAAATCGATCGCCAAGTGCAGGAAGGAGTGCTTTCGCTAGTGAGGGTTTCCGAGTGGGCTACGCCCGTCGTGCCAGTAGTGAAACGAAACGGTGATATCCGACTGTGCGGCGACTTTAAACTAACCGTGAATCCGGCAACACATTTAGAACAATACCCGTTGTCGAAGATTGAGGACATATTCGCATCTCTGTAGAGGGGTGAGGTGTTCACCACTTTGGATTTACGCCACGCGTATAAACAACTTCCGCTGGACGACGAGGCCCGAAAGATGGCGGTGTTGAACACACACAAAGGCTTATTTGCTTACAACCGTCTAGCTTTCGGCATCGCGTCGGCACCAGCCTTGTTCCAGCGCCGCATTGAGTCCCTTCTACAAGGCCTGCCTCGGGTCAAGGTGCACTTAGATGACATAATTGTAGCCGAAAAGCGAAACGACGATTCAACGCTCCGGCAAGTCTTCGAGCGGCTGCGCGACAGTGGAATGACGTTAAACCGGGACAAGTGCAAGTTCAGGGAGAAGCAAGTCTCATTCTTGGGCCACAAGATCGACGCAACTGGCCTGCACCCTCCCGACAATATGGAAGCCATCACCGCAGCACCCAGACCAGAGACAGTGAGCCAGTTGAAATCCTTTTTGGGGTTGATCACATATTACGGCAAGTTTTTGCCCAACCTTGCAACCACGATGGAACCACTCTATAAGCTGCTGGCTAAAGGAGCACAGTGGCAATGGAAAGCCGAACAGGAAAAGGCTTTCCAGGCAGCCAAGCGCGCCATGGTGGAAGCTAAACTTCTCGTACACTATGACCCCCAAAAGCCGTTGCAGCTTGAATGCGACGCTTCGCCGGTTGGGGTCGGCGCGGTGTTGTCACACCGAATTGGCAACAAAGACTACCCAATATCTTTCCGTTCAAGAGCACTGACACCCGCTGAGCTGAATTATTCACAGTTGGAGAAAGAAGCGTTGGCCTTGGTGTACGGCGTTACCAGGTTCCGAGATTACTTGTTGGCGAATCGTTTCACTCTGGTAACAGACCACAAGCCGTTGACGGGACTGTTTCACCCGCAGAAGCCGATTCCGCACATGGCAGCTGCGAGAATTCAACGGTGGGCCTTGCTATTGTCGGCCTACCAATATGATATCGAGTACCGCCGAGGATTGCTGAATGCTAACGCTGACTCTCTCAGTCGCCTGCCATTGCCGAGCTTGGGGGACCGAGAAGGGCAGGAGCCGATGGAATACGTGCTCTATACGCAGGGCCTAAATGTTATGACCCTTTCCGCTCAAAAATTAGTGGATCTGAGCAGCACAGACGATACGCTTCGTCAGGTTAAGGAGTGGATCACGCGTGGCTGGGCACCGCGCTTACCTAAAGCACAGCAACACCTGTTGCCATACTTTCACCGCCGTGACGAGCTCGTGGCCAGTCACGATCTAATCTACTGGGGCCATCGTGTAGTGTTGCCGGAGGCGGCACGACGGTGCATGCTGGAAGAACTACATGACAGTCACCCCGGCATCAGTGCCATGAAGCGCACAGCGCGAACAGTATTTTGGTATCCCGGATTAGATAGGGACATCGAAGTGATGGTTCAAAGGTGCCCTCAATGTATACAATGCTGGTCCATGCCAGGCGCGGAAGTTCCGTCTCCATGGCCCGCGAGCAACAAGCCATGGTACAGGTTGCACATGGATTTTGCAGGTCCCATCAATGGTTACCAAGTTTTTGTGTTGGTTGATGCCGAGACGAAGTGGATTGAGGCTGTACCTTTAAAGACCGCCACAGCGGAGACCACCATTCAAGTACTTCAGGGTATTTTCGCACGTTTTGGACTGCCGTACTGTTTAGTATAGGATAACGGACCACAGTTTTCAAGTGTCACCATGTCCCGTTTCTTGCAAAGAAGCCCCATACCATCCGCAGGCGAATGGGCTGGCGGAACGAGCCGTGCGATCAATAAAAGAGGGGCTTCGAAAGAATCGGACTGGTACATTGCACGACCGACTAACAAAGTTTTTATGCCGTTACAGAACGACTCCTTTGGAAGGCGGACAATCGACAGCAGAACTGCTGTTGGGCTTTCGTCCCCGAACCAGGCTGACGGCTTCCTTCACAGACACCAAGGAGACGGAAGAGAATGGTTCCAAGGCGCTGGCGTCAGGGGCAACAAAAGGACAAGCACGGTTTCCACCAGGAAGGCATGTATGGTCGCGCCAGTATCGGGCGCGCCAGAGGTGGTTACCGGCGACAGTAGTATCCACGACAGGAACCCGTATGGTTACACTGCAAACACCAGAGGGGCCGCAGCGGCGCCACGTGGACCAACTCCGGCCACGGCTCGACACAGAGTCGCCACCTAGCAAGCAGAGCCAAGTCCGGATCAACGACGGAACTCAGGAGAGCCCTCAAGGGGCAGAAGTTCCTCACGGTACGGACGTACGGGATACCAGCTCTCAAGCAGAAGACCGAGAGCTACCACGACGTCCGACTCGCAACCGGAAGCCACCAGATCGTCTCACGTATACTAACTTAGGGGGAAGGCATGTAGTGTTATCAAGCGCACTTACTGATGTATAGCATGAGCAGGACTGCTTGCACGTGTCTCATTCTCGCTTATCAAGGCCGGTCATGTGATCATTTCCGTTGACTTAAAAACCTGTAACACTGAGCATTAAACGTTATTTGGTTCAGCCTCTACCTGCCAGCTAGGCGGCGTAATTTTAGACTGCATATGCAAGGCCGATATAGATAGAATGGCACAGCTTACCAGAACAAATAGCACTACGCAACGGACTGCTGTGTCACTGGTATTGCAAGCAGGCACCCTTGGCTGAGAAACTGAATGCAAGGCAGCACACAGACATCCTTCACTGCAAATGAAATACTGATATCAGTTACTTTCTGAACGGTCATACAAAGCAAAGCACAAACATTTTTATATACAATTACACTCTTGTATATAAGCTCGTCACTGAGCTACTCTTATTGCTGTGAGACAGCTCACAGTATTTTATAAAGTGCTAATGGCCTCGTTCAACTCATTTGCAAAAAAAAAAAAAAACATTATGAAGCACCTTCTATTCGAAAAAAGAGCTCACATTTTGCCCTTCAAAACTAACAACTCTCGCATGCATTTTAGAAAAATTATTGTAGTGATGTGTGTAAGCTGAAAATTAGTCTATACAACTCGAGACAGTCAGTGTGAACCTTCCTTGAACATCAGTGTTGACATATATTTTGGCTTGTTTTTATACTTGTTTGGAATATTTATAACTTTGGAATGTCCATCATGCACGTTTGGCTACCGCTATTTTATGTCAAGGTTACGTTAAAATTACTTATAGCATGCATTCGCTTTACAATTACGGCCGCATATGGGCAGAATTTAAGCGGCAATCCTCCCTCCCATTATTCGTGAAACGTTCACGTACTGCGTTAGAACGTTAATCATTAGCCTGGTAGCTGTCAAAAAAATACAAATGCAGATTTCCAGGTAGAAAATAATCCGTTTTCTTTTTTGCAACGACCCTGAACGGGTATCACGCGGACACTTTCAATTGCAATCGTGCATGATTGCTCGGGCTCGACCACAATCGAAAGGGCACCGTGTGACACCCGTGTTACCTAAGACTGCAGATGGCGCAAGGTTACGGCAGCAAGCACGCTACACCGTCCTTTTATTATAATGAAGAGGCATGTACATCGAACATGCTATATGAGGTCTTCATACATTATCAATCTTCCAATCCCTGGTGCGAACACTGCGATTATGCACGCCCAGCCAGTGCGCTATGTCCGAAGCTTAAAGAAAAATAATGGCTAAAAATTTCACTGTCATGCAATGCGCCACCGAATATTGGTAACATAGCGTTGTACCGAGTCAGGAATGATTGCTTCAGCAAAATTTGGAACGCCAAGCACACCGCACAGCACAACCAAGGGTGGTGCCAGAGCCCCCCCCCGCCCCCGATGGTGGCAGCCCTCCCCCCCCCCCCCCCAATTTTCGCCTACCCCCCAAGAGCGCCAAAAAGCTGACCCAAGGTAGGCGGTATGAGACAAAATGTCACTTTTGATGTCTTACAACTTGGAGGCAGATGCATGAGTGCAGCGCTGCTTACAATGGACGGCCTTGTTTAATTAAGCATAACAATTTATTATAGAAAATTTCTGATCACAAGCAATTACGCCCTCGCTTGTGATAGAATAGGCGCTTGAAATACAGCGCGAACTGGCCGAAATACGAAAAAAATGTTTCCAACGGCTCTAAATAGATTTGAAAATAGGCTACCCTTCGTTGTTCGGTCTGCTTGCACGAACCGGAAAGTTCGTGCTTCGGATGCAATACGCTCTATTTCAGGCGCCTTCCGCTCACAGACCTCTTCGGCAGAGAATAAGCTTCGTCCTGCTGAGGTTGCATAACCGCGAGGGCCGTGTAACCGAAGGCAGCGCACGTATACCACGCAGGATACACGTGTCGTCTTTAAGCATCGCAAAAGAACACAGGCACAGAAATAGCGTCGGCTCGAAACCATAGATGTTCACATATGGGGACGGTTTCAATACCTCTTCATGCGAAATCCGCTCGGCTACTTGGCAGAGTTGAAATATGACCATGCGGACATCCCAGTCACATCGCTAAAGTGCACAAACTAGCGTTCCACGAACCGCACAAGCAAGGTGTTTTCGCCGTTACGATACCGGAGTCATCATCATCTTGCGAGCGCACGTTTTTGTGCCTTCGAAGATTGAAGACTTAACTTCTCAGCAAGATGACGAATAACTGTCTGAGCGAGCTAGCTGGGCTTGCAGTCGAACGATCTCTTGCCAATAAGATAATATTCGGCGTGTATTCGACATGTTTGATGCTGCGCACAGTATCAACGTATACGTCTGCACTAGTATGCCGGTATGATGATACCCCAACGTATCTCTGCGGCGCTTTCGTGGTAAAATTGTGCGGGCACGGGCGTAGGGCCCAAAGCTATACCGGTATCAGAACACCCGCTTCACCAACGAATAAATTCCGGCTATGTTTTGTCTTGTGCTGTCACAGCGCAGGCACTGACATCGTGGTTGTGCCGAAACCTTCGAGCACTTCATGTGTCCCTGTCATCGCTTTGAAAGACACTCCATAGGGTGCTCTCCTAGGCGACGTCTGTGCCCTAGCTAGTGTAGTGAATAGTGCTAATATTTGAATTTGTGAAACCTGGGGTTCTGTATGGCCAAAATTGACACTGACTGACATGCCTACTGCGTCCTCTATTTTAGCAGTTCTCTCCTCTCTTCTATTTGCTTTGGTATTCTTTTCCCGTATATCTCATTGTTATTATTGTCTTATTTCCTGCGTTTAGAATCACCAGCCGGCGCCACAAAGGTGCTTAATTTCTTTTTTGTAATCTGGCGCGTCATTACCAAAGTCCGAATGGATGTGCACATTGCTAAGTGGTGTTCTCTCTCATGCTGTGAAATTACTCTTTTGAAGCTATATTGTGATCTAGTCAACTGATGTTATTTTGTTGCTGCTGGGTACCTGGTTTTTTTTTTCGTTACTTAATACTGTTTTGCTCATGAGTGTGGTGTACAATGTACTATATGAATTTTCATTTTCTGAGCAAGAGCACTGCTGTGCAAATGTGCTAATTTTTAATTTATATCTTACTGCATTGCTGGAATAGTTTAATCGCACTGATGTATTTAGAATGCCTTCAGCCCATTCAAGCTGTTGTTAAAGAAGTCACAAGCCTGCGGGGCACACGCAGCACAGTCACAGCGTAAGCTGGTGGAGCGGCTCAAGAGTAGCTACAATTTGGGCACCACGCACAACATGGTCTTCGCGGCAGTCTGTTCGCCTCATTTTGATGAGAACGATCTGAACTGTCCGCTTGGCGTCAACCGCGAGCTGCGGCTTGTAATGCTCTCTGCACAGCAGTCTGCTGAGCCCGATCAAGCCTTAGAACTGCAACCTACATGTCGGGGGTGCCGCTTTTGCAGGCACCTTAACTAGATGGCGCCACCATACTGGCGGAGGCTCGGCAGCTCGGGAGCGCGTTGGCTGCGCGCCTCGTCTGAATCGCAATCGTCGGGAGCGCCTGCGGACGCTGCGTTTGCAGGCATCTTACCTAGATGGCGCAACCATACTGGCGGAGGCTCGAGTCGTCTCCCCCTGCATGCTTGCCTTATATACAGGGTTCGTACCGGTTTCCAAGGCAAAAATTCAGGGATATCACAGGACTTTCCAGGACCTGTCACCGGTTTATCAAGGACCCAAGCGGCATCCAAAGTAGGATTTTTTTACTCTAACATTTCCAAAAATGACTAGTTTTATTGCACTTACAATAAATAAATGTATATCACAATTATAATAAAACGTCCAGCCTTGATAACTTCTCAAGATCACAACACAAAATGAATGCTTACAACAGCGGCTGAGTATAGGCTGGGTAAAGTTCACCAAAAATATTCAAAACATTCAGCATAGGGTTATTGCTCTAAAATAAAAGAAATAAATGTATATCCCAATGATGTTAATATTGTGTAGCCTTGATCACTTTGCAAGCTCACAATACCGAAGAAAAAAAAGTTCACAAAACACACTGAATGCTCCAAACAGCTACTCTGACTTCTCCAGTATTAACTGATCAAGTTTACCGAACATTTCCAAACCATTCAGTGTAGTCTTGCTACACATCCATTATATTATAAAAAATAGATGTGCAGTATATTGCAATTTTGTAAAACATGTCTTGTCTTGATCATTTCTCAAGTCCGCAATATAAAAAGTTAACACAAGAAGCACTCACAACAGCTCTCAAGCTTCTGCAGTTTTAGCTGGGTTGGTTAATCAAACATTTCCAAAACATTCAGCATAATGTTATTGCACTTATATTATCATAAATAACATAACAAACCTCCACCCGAAGGCACAAAGGCACTGAGCATCAGTCGTAAAGTTGCTCCACTATAGCTCTCTTTAGCTTCACCTCGCGCGCAAGAGGGAAAGTGGGTAAGGCAGACCGACGGGCGAGGAGTGAAACGAACGATAGGATGAGGAAAGCAGCGTAAGCATTGCCAGCCGAGCCAGCACCCAAGCGCGGCACGCATCTCTCACTCCGTTCATGGTTCGACGCGGTGAAGCCTTTTATTTTTTCCCCGCAGTTCTGCAAAGCGGAACCGTGTGTGCTCGTGCCGGCGTATTGCTTCTGAAATGGGGAGTATGTCAGAACGATGCCGATCTACCACAGAAAGGAGGTCGCAATGTCGATATCAGAGTGCATTGCTCACGAAATTCAAGGATTTTCAAGGAAGGAAAAAAAATCAAGGACTTTCAAGGGCCTTGAAAATGCACTTTTCAATTTCAAGGGTTTTCAAGGATTTCAAGGACCTGTACGCACCCTGTAATAATATATGGGTATTCTCCGCGCCCCAATAGCAAGCGCTTGCGTGGCTCAGTGGTAGAGTATCCGGCTCGCACGCAGCGTGCGCGGGGTTCGATCCCGGCGGGAATCGGGTACATTTTTCGCGTTTACGGCGATAGCGGTTACGCGGCCGCCGGCGGCGGCGTCATCGCGACCCGAAACGGCTATTGGAATGAGCCCATAACAGCTTACCATGTAAAATTTTAGACATCGAGCAATTTGTATCCGCATCGCTACCCTGTTGTGCTCTCGGCCGAGTGTGTTAACATACATAAATAAATGTTTGCTTTTCTTTTTCACATGCTTTCATTCTTAAATGGCGCAAAGAAAGCACGCCGAATAACTACAAAATCTAGACAGTTCAATTTAAGAAAAATAAGAAACACGTTCAGAAATAGTGGGACAAATTGTAATGCACAGAAGCGTTGGGCTGTGACATCTTTTGAACATGCGCAGCCTGGACATGTATTACGTTGCACTTACCTAAACAGACCACCGTGTATGTTTATTGGAGTATTGAACTACTGAAGAAAGCGTAGGCGCCATGTAACAAGATTTATCTCGGACTTCCGATTGATTGAGTAGAACATTTAGAAAATAAGAGGAATCTGGAAGGGAGTAAAACATAGTCAAAACACAACGCATAAGTTCCCCGCCTGTCTGCCCCCCCCCCCCCCTCCAAAGGAACTCACTTGTCGTGTGTGCCCCCTAGTGAAAAAATCCTGACGCCGCCCCTGAACACAACACAGTACAAATTGGAATGCTAACGTCAGTAAACTAGCCGCCACATACAGACGGCAAAAAGGCTGCTAGTGGTGTCATCGCCGCTGATATTGCCTACGCGTCTCAGTTGTAGTGAGTATGCAATCAACACAACAAATGCAACACCCCTTTATCACAGACTCGCAATGTCGCTTTCTCAATCCTCATGGCCAAGGAATCTCGTTACAGAGCGTGCTCACACAACACAATTGAGACCATCACCGGCCATCGCGGTGCATTTCGCACGCGTGACGTGCACCAACAACGAAAAAAGGACAATTAAATCACTTACTTGTGTAACAATCCAGCGCCGATTCCTTCCTATTCACAATGAAATCACAAATGATACGGGAATACAGTGCCTGGAATATACTTACTAGTGTGCCACCGGGGGCGCCGCGGTGGCACAGAGAATGATGCCTTCCGCCCGCGGCCACTAGACGGCGATAGCCGTGGGGACCGTGCTATTCGCGACTCCAGCAATTCATGCGACACCTAGCGGCGAGCGTCGGAAACATCGTACGGATGTCGGAGCGTCGGAGCAGACGCTCCTCCGTCCGTAGCCTTTTTACTGCGATCGGGTGCGTTTCTGGTACGATGGCGCCACCATCTACGAAACTCCGCACGGCCGTGGAATTTTGCTGCGTTTTGCAGTTTTGCGGCGCCGATGAGCTACATGGATTGCGAATCTTTTCATAGCAAAGCTCCAACAACGGCAATAGTTGCGTTCTCAACATCTTGCTCGAGAAAATTTTATCTTTTTTTTTCAGCCGAGGAATCGGTTTGTTGTTTGTGTTAAGAGAACGCGATCCTGTTGCTTGTACTACGTTTGCAGTAAAGTGCTGCAGCGAACCTCAGGAAGTTTGCGTTGGGGTTGTTACTGTCATCTTGATAACGTTCAGCGTATACGTGCTACGACTTGCAGTTTCATGTGATAGCAGGCGTGGTAATGCAGTTTATGATGAGAATGTCGCCGCGGTACTCAATATTCCTTGATTAAAGCTGTTACTAATGGACACATGCGGCGCACAACGAGGAACTACCGCGTATGGTAGATCAGCGAAATCGGTTCATCGGAGTTTCAGGTGCTCCCGGGTAACGTTGGTCAATCGTTCTATGTAAGCACACGATGTACCCATCAGCGTGCAAAACAACTATTGGGTGGCATAGCGATACGCCTTCCTTTCGACATGAACACGCTCCCCGTATAATTAGTGCAAATTAGTAGGCGCTCATTTGAAAATGCGTAATTATCAAAGCAAGTGTATCTGTTATCAGTGTCTCAAGGAAATTGGCAGTTCAGAGGCGAACACAGTTTTAGCCACTTAAAGTGCAGGATACGTAAATTATAGAACAACATAGAAAATAATTTAGATTCATAATGTAGTAGCTTAGTTAACATTACTTTACACAGAAACATTTGTTTTATTTTATTAGTTTACACAGCAGCCATAAGCGACATGTTCGTAGACAGCGGGGGTAATCAGTCATGGTGAGGCCACGCAGCACAAGCCATACCTGTACATGGTATGCAAATGTGTTTTTATTGTAGTAAGCAGATCTTTCGGTTGCTTATTTATCGTTTTGTTCTCTGCGAGAGAAACAATGCGCCAACTACTACAATAACTACAGCTAAGCGAAGCAGGAGTCACGTTGCGCAAATATTGAATGTAAAATAGATAACAGGAGCGCAAAAGTAGCGGGAAAAGTTCGCCACAGATTCGTAGTGCATGCTCGCGATAAAGTGCAAAGCTTGATTTTAGGTTCGCTTGCTCGCTGGACTGAAAAGAGCGTGCAGAGTTTGCGCCTTCGCCGAACGAAAATGTGTTGAGGCAGCAACAATGGAAAAGTGCCCGCCGGCAACGCATTTATGCACATGCACAGCGGCAACAGCTGATGGAGCAAGTCGGTGCGCTGCTGCGGGCTATGTTAAACGTGCCAAACTGAGCAGGTCGTAAATTTTCGGCAATCCTGGCGAGGCCAGCGTGCATAGGCGGAAAGTTTTCATTTTTCCGGGGGGGGGGGGGGGGGGGGGCTCGGGCCTGACCAGCTTTTCGAACCCTACCCATGTATGCATATATATATATTGTAGTGACAAATACCGGCGCCAGCAGAGGACGAAGAAGAAGACGTTTTCTTGTTGTTGATGCTCGCTCTCGCTCCGCTTGGCCTGTTGCCTGTTTCTGGCCTTCATAAAAACGCCAAGCGCATCTAACCTTGAACGCGTCTTATCAATTGGTGGAGCGTGCTGGTTCCCTCTTCATCCTGGAACTCCGTACCCGGACTCTACCCCCCGCCTCGGCAATGCCTGACGACGCGCCACAGCAGGGTGCTCCACGCACCACCGGTGGTCGCCTGCTCCGGCGTACCACGACAACGAGACCCTGTCATTTTCAACGGCACCGACGAGCACGACGTCGAGGACTGGCTCACTTCATATGAGCGGGTAAGCGCCCACAATAAATGGAATGACGGCGACAAGCTCAGCTACGTCAACTTCTACCTGGCGGGCGTAGCACAGCTGTGGTTCCACAACCACGAAGCTGATATTGCCAACTGGTCCGCCTTTAAAGCGAGCTTCGCGGAAGTCTTCGGCCGACCCGCTGTTCGCAAGTTCCGCGCAGAACAGCGCTTACGCGGTCGCGCCCAACAATCCGGCGAGAACTTCACGTCCTACATCGAGGATATTGTGGGCCTCTGCCGTCGCATCAACCCTGCGATGTCCGAAGCCGATAAAATCAGACACATCATGAAGGGGATCGAGGACGACGCCTTCCACATGCTCATAGCCAAAAATCCCCAAACTGTCACGGACGTGGTTCAGTACTGTCAGAGCTACGACGAGTTGCGGAAACAGCGCATTGCTACACGCCTCCCGAGCCCTGACACAGCCAACATGTCAGCGTTAACTGTAGGCTCCATTTCTGCTGACACCACAATGCTCATGCGGCAGATACAGCAGTTTGTCCGAGAAGAAGTGGCGCGACAATTGTCGCTTGTTTCCTGCGTCCCGGACTCTGCGCAGGCGCTTGCTCCGACGCTACGGCAGGCCATAGAGGAGCAAATTTCTGAGGCTCTCCCAACCACCTACCAGCATCCGCCTGTTTCCGCTCCACTCACCTATGCTGAGGTCGTACGCCGCCAGTCACCAGCAATGCCACTCCGCACGGATCCTGTTCGACCAGCAAATACCTTCTACGCTGCGCGTGCGCCTGTCCACCCGAACCCGCCTCCTTTTCGCCGTCCCGCACCGCCGTCCACTAATCCTTGGCGCACCCAGGACAACAGGCCTATTTGCTACTTCTGTTGTCTACCTGGCCATGTCGCACGTTTCTGTCGTCGTCGTGACATCCGTACTAGTGCGGGCGAAGTAAATCAAGGCTACTTTCCTCCTGAGCCACCACACCCGATCTCCTCCCACTCAACGATGAACAGCTGCTCACCGAATCGACGTGACTACGGCCCACATCGGTCGCCCTCACCACGTCGCCGTTCACTTTCCCCAATGGTTCGTCGCCCCCCACCAGTACAAGCGGAAAACTAGCCCTCGCAGTTCCGGAGGCAAGAACTGCGCTCGTGTCAACAACTTCAAGGCCTCGATTTCTACCTGCGAACGAATCACCGTGAATATCGAAGGTGTTTCTGTGCAAGCACTTGTCGATACTGGAGCCGCTGTGTCTATTCTTAGTGGAGAACTGTGCCGCAAGCTCAAAAAAATTACGATTCCGCTTTCCGACGTCTCCCTGCGTACCGCAACCGCGCACCACATTCACCCTTCAGTGGCATGCACAGCTCGCCTTGTCATTCAGGACGTTTTGTACGTAGTCGAATTCGTCGTTTTTTCACCGTGTTCACACGACGTTATTTTGGGTTGGGACTTTCTTGCTGCTAACCATGCCGTTGTTGACTGTGCGCGTGCCGAACTTGAGTTGTCGCCGACGTGTGACGCCGCATCTGACAAGCCGCCTTCTCGAGTGGTCGTCGCCGCGGACACTGATATACCTCCTTTGTCTTGTGTTCTTGTGCCACTTTCTTGCGACTATGCTCCCTCTTCCACCGCCCTGTTTGCGCCCTCCGAAGCCTTCACCTCTCGCAAAGACCTTCCTCCTTCCTTTTGCAGTTGTCACAGTCGAAACTCTTGCAGCGCCATTTATGTCACGAATCGGTCCTCTTCCCAGCCACCTTATTCCGTGGTGAATGTATCGGTCGGCTTGACGATGTTGATTCCGCCTACTCCACTCAACTGCCTGACGACGCGATGAGTCTTCACGTCGACAGCATTACTCCTGTTACCACCGCCGATTCGTCCTCCTAGAAGCCTTCCTCCCGTCAATTGATTCCGAACTTCCACCTGCCCAGCGTACCAACTCTTGGAACTGCTCGATTCGCTTACGGCTGTCGTTCGATCATGAGCAATCTTCCTTGGGCCCCACTTCCTCCATAGTTCACCACATTGACACCGGCACTCATGCACCCCTACGCCAGAGTCCATCCCGAGTTTCTCACGCGAACGTCGTGTCATTGATGAACAGGTCAACGACATGCTTCATCGTGGCGTAATACAACCCTCCCACAGCCCTTGGCCTCCCCAGTTGTGCTGGTAAGAAAAAAGACGGTAGCATTCGATTTTGCGTTGATTATAGGCGCCTTAACAAGATCACACGAAAAGATGTTTATCCGCTGCCCCGAATCGACGACGCTCTCGACTGCTTGCAAGGAGCAGAGTTCTTTTCCTCTTTGGACCTTCGATCTGGGTATTGGCAGGTCCCTATGAATGACACTGACCGTCCGAAGACAGCGTTTGTAACCCCAGACGGGTTATACGAGTTTAACGTGATGCCATTCGGCCTTTGTAATGCGCCTGCCACCTTCGAACGCCTCATGGATAACATTCTTAGAGGCCTCAATGGCCCACGTGTCTGTGCTACCTGGACGACGTCGAAGTCTTTTCCAAGGACTTTGACTCCCATCTAAAGCGTCTCGCAAGCGTCCTGACTTGCCTTTCCGACGCTGGACTGCAGCTTAACCTGAAGAAGTGCCACTTTGCAATTTGCCGCCCGCCAGCTTACCATCTTAGGTCATGTTGTTAGCAAGGACGGTGTCCTTCCCGACCCTGCAAAGCTTCGCGCCGTCGCCGAGTTCCCCAGGCCGTCTACGCTGAAGGAGCTCCGTAGCTTTATAGGCCTGTGTTCATATTTTCGCCGATTCGTGCGTAATTTTGCGTCCATAATCGCCCCCTTAACGCAGCTGCTTGCCAACAGCCAAGGCATCTCGGCATGGTCTACAGCTTGCGAAGACGCGTTCGCCACCTTACGCCATCTTGTGATATCCCCACCTATTCTACGCCACTTTGACCCAGACGCTCCAACAGAAATCCACACAGACGCTAGTGGAGTCGGCCTGGGCGCTATTCTAGCCCAGCGTAAGTTTGGCTTCGAAGAGTACGTCGTCTCTTACGCCAGCCGCACTCTCACCAAAGCGGAAATGAACTATTCGGTCACGGAAAAAGAATGTCTTGCTATCGTTTGGGCAATCACCAAATTTAGACCTTACCTATATGGCCGTCCATTTGACGTCGTGACTGATCACCACGCCCTGTGCTGGCTGTCGTCATTAAAGGACCCATCTAGCCGCTTAGCTCGTTGGGCGCTTCGTCTCCAGGACTATGACATCCGTGTTGTCTACCGGTCAGGCCGTAAGCATTCGGATGCCGACGCTCTTTCGCGCTCACCACTGCCTGATGAGTCTGGTGCTGCGTCTGTCTCAAGTTATGATTCTTCCTCTCTTACATTGGCCGACATGCCATCCGAGCAACGCCGGGATCCTTGGATAGCATCTCTTCTAGAGTATTTATCTCAGCCATCACCCCGCACCATCGACCGCTCGCTTCGGCGCACTGCTCGCCACTTTGCCATCCGCGAAGGGCTCCTGTACCGCCGCAACTACCTCTCTGATGGCCGTAAATGGTTGCTAGTGATTCCTCGCCATCTACGTTCTGACATCTGTGCCTCTTTTCATGCGGATCCTCAATGCCCATGCCGGTGTCCTAAAGACGTATGCACGCCTACGGCTTCGATACTACTGGCGCGGAATGTACCGCTTCGTTCGGCATTACGTCCGCTCGTGCTCCAAGTGTCAACGCCGCAAGAGCCCACCTAACCAGATAACAGGGCCGCTTCAACCATTGCCTTGTCCCTCCCGACCTTTCGACCGTATCGGCATTGACTTGTACGGCCCTCTACCGTACACCCCAGATGGCAACCGCTGGGTTATCGTCGCCGTGGACCACCTCACGCGCTACGCCGAAACTTCAGCGCTTCCGGCGGCCACAGCACGTGAAGTCGGCTCGTTCATCCTTCGCAACCTTGTTCTTCGACATGGTGCGCCTCGCGAGCTACTGAGTGACCGTGGTCGTTCATTCCTCTCCGAGGCTGTAGAAGCCCTGCTCCACGAATGCAACGTTGTCCATAGAACTACGAGCGCCTATCATCCGCAAACCAATGGTATGACTGAACGCTTCAATCGCACTCTCGGCGACATGCTCGCTATGTACGTTTCCGCTGACCACACTAACTGGGACCGCATCCTTCCCTTTGTTACGTATGCCTACAACAGCGCCACTCAGTCGACCACAGGATTCTCTCCTTTCTTTCTTCTTTATGGTCGCGAACCTTCCTCGTTATGGACACGATTCTTTTGTATCGCCCCGACGCTTCAGAATCTACGACTCTATCCGAAGCTGCCACCTATGCCGAAGAATGTCGTCAGATCGCACGTTCTCTTACCGCGCAAAACCAGGCCAGCCAGCAACATAGTCGAGACGCCGGCTTGTCCTTTCCATCATATTCACCTGGATCGCTGGTATGGCTCCGCGTTCCCTCGTCTACTCCCGGCCTTTCCACAAAGTTCATCTCAAAGTATGACGGCCCTTACCGGGTTCTACGACAGACGTCCCCGGTCAACTACGTCATTGAGCCCGTTCAGCCATCTACGGACCAACGACGTCGCGGACGCGAAACTGTTCATGTCGACCGACTGAAGCCGCACTACGACCCACCAGTGCTGCCTGTTCCATAGGTCGCCAGGATGGCTCCTTTTTCGCCGGGGAGTGATTGTAGTGAGAAATACCGGCGCCAGCAGAGGACGAAGAAGAAGACGTTTTCTTGTTGTTGGTGCTCGCTCTCGCTCCGCTTGGCCGTTGCCTGTTTCTGGCCTTCATAAAAACGCCAAGCGCATCTAACCTTGAACGCGTATCATATATATATATATATATATATATATATATATATATATATGACCTTATATAAAAGTTTTAATGACAACTTCGTGTGACCTCGAAAGATTGTTCCCGGAAGTGACGAGCTTATATGAATATGTGTAAGACCTCAGAGTAGGAGACAGTTAAGTTTTACAGCCCGAGTCTCCTCGTACAACCAAGAGAGTGGCATCTCTGGGATGAGCCATGCGACAAGCAGATTCAGTTAAACACGTTACGGAGTTATATTGTTTTGTGCCCATTACTTCACACGTACAAATACACAATAATGAAAAAAGCCATGTAACGCCGTGCAAATGTTTTAATACAAAACATACAATCAATAGAGAGAGATAAAACATTTATTTGGATCATCTAGGTCGTTGATCTTGAGGACGAGTGGGTGGTGTCCTCATTCCAGGACCCCGCTGGCCATGGTACTCGACGTACTTGGTGGACGAGAGCTTCTTGTCCCGCCAGGGTATCACCGGTCAGCTGTACATCCCACCACTCAAATGACGTGCTAGGAGTCTTAAGTGTTGAGGTTTGCCCCCGCACCCTCACGATATGTGAAAGAGTGTAGGGCGTGTGTCGCCGCACCAGGGGCAGATGCCGCGATATGTTTGTGGGTATATTTTGCTGTATTTGTGTAGGTTTGGGAATGTGTTGGTTTGGATAAGCCTGAGAGCTACTGCCTCTTCAGTGCTGAGCTTTTCGTGATGGGGCGGATAAATCCTGCGGTTTAGTCACCGGATCTCGAGTCGGTCGCAGTAATTGGATGGCAGGGGCACGAAGGTAAAGGGTGGGAATTGATGAGTCGATTGGTTTTTCCCGCTGGGTTGATTAGCGCGCGAGCTAAGACATTCGCCCTTTCGTTCCCCTCCAGTCCCGCGTAACCCGGCGTCCACGTGATTTGATGGGATTCTTGCACCCTCGGGCCTAGAATCTGAGCCGCCAGCAGCGGTGTTCGTCCATTCGTAAAGTTACGGCAGGCCTGCTGTGAGTCGGTAACGACATGAGCTTCCCGGCCCACCGGGTCATGTTAATATATTACTAGCGCCGCGGCTATAGTCTCAGCCGCAGCGGGGGTCTCTGCCCTGACGGAGGCCGCAAGGGTCAAGGAATTGTCTCTTCCGTTCACGGCGGCTACCGCGAAGAGGCCCACTGCAGGGTACGCCGCCACGTCCGCGTACGTTACGTACGGGTCATCATTGAATTGTCGGCGCTGTCTGTCGACGCGAGGCTTGCGTCGTCCTTCGTGGAGTTCCTGACTCATGTGCTTCGGTATGGGGTTCGCCTTGATCTTGCTTCTGACCTCGGGTGGGAGTGATCGTTGGAGGATGGCTCTGCCCGTCGCCGTGTTCTGTAGTCTGTCTTTTTGCCATTACCGTGTCCGACAGCTCAGCGAAGGTGTTGTGGATCCCGAGAGCCGTTAACTTCTCGTTTGAGGTGGTAACAGGGAGACCCAGGGCCGTTTTGTACGCGCCTCTGATGATGGCATGGACTTGTTCTGGTCGCATTTGTTTAGAGTGGTAGTGATACATTGCTTTCCTTGATCTTGTGGCCCCCTAGATAGAGTTCCATAGGGCCGGGGACTTGTAGATTCCTCCTTCGTGCACCCGGATTACCTCGGACTTCTCGGGCGCGCAACGCATCCCGCTCGCTGCCGCAAATCTCTCCACGGCCATCGCGGCCTCCTGAAGGGTCCTCTTTTCGCGCGAGGGAGCCCTTGGTGGCCCAGAGCGTGATGTCGTCTGCGTATAGGGCGCAACCTAGGTCCTGGATCTACCGCAGCTCTGTGGTCAGCGCTAGCATCGCGACGTTGAAGAGAATCGGGGAGACCATCGCCCCTTGCGGCGTTCCTTTGTTCGATACGTCGGTCTTATCCGATCGAGTCTGGCCTATTCCGATGGTTGCCATCCGGCCCGTCAGGAACGATTTAACCTAAAAAAGATGCACTCCTCGCAGCTCGTTCAGTCCCTTGAGAATGGCCTCATGAGAGATGTTATCGAGGGCCCCTTTCAGGTCGAGTGCCAGCAGGAGGTGTTCTCCTCCCTTCGGGATGCCCTTGGGAACTTCTTCCCTTAGGATTAGGAACGCATCTTGTGCAGAAAGTCCCGGCCTGAAGCCAAGCATGGTGTGCGGGAAGAGGTCACCGTCCTCTATGTAGTGTTGGAGGCGGGCTTCGACGACCCTCTCGTACAGCTTACCGAGGCAGGAAATCAGCGAGATGGGACGCAGGGCGTCGATCGCTGGCTTCTTGCCGGATTTGGGAATGGTCACGATTTCCGCGTGTTTCCACTCGTTCGGTACGTGACCCTTGCTCCACAGTTCCTCGTTTAGGTATTCGGTCAAGTCCAGGATGTGCATCGGGCTCAGGTTTCTGATCATGGCATTGGTGATTTTGGCAGCCCAGGGAGCAGCGTTGCGCTGTGGCTTGCACTGGCTCGCGCCGGGGCATACACCTCTTCCTCCATGATCGGAGCGTCCAGTTCTGGTCTTGGTTACCCTTCGTATTTTAGGAGGCCGGGTCGTATGGGGTCGCTACCCAGGTATCTGGTTTTTAGGGTGTCAATCAGATCCTGGCCGTTCCCGGGGAATTTGTGAGCGATTTCTTGAAGCATCCTACTGGTTGTCGATTTGGCCTTGTCGGGCTCGATCAGGTAACGCAGGATGGCCCATGACTTCGCCGTACTCAGGGCACCCTTGCACGAGGTGCACTACTAGCTGTACCCAATTTTGCTGCGTCAGCTCGGTCGCGTAATCTCTGGATTCTTCTGTTATATGCGCGATTCGTAGACGGAGTTTCCGGTTTATCCGCTGTCGCTTCCACCATTTGAGGAGGCCTCACGGGCTTCCCACAGGTGTAAGAGCCGGCGGTCGACTTCAGGGTCTCGACCGTGCGCTGGATGGTTTTGGTGGTTTGGATGTGGGCGTCTCTGAGGTGCTGGATCCATTCCGCTATGTCCGTTATACCGCTTTCGGGTGGGGGATACTGCCTGTACGCCTCCCAGTCCGTGAGCCTAATTTCTCGAATAGTTCTCTTGAGTTTCGGGGTGGACACCGAGATGCTGAGGATGTAGTGATCGCTGCCCAGTGTTTCGCCCAGGTGCATCCATGAGTATTCCCTTACGTTTTTGAAGAACATGTCCGGAAACGTGTCTCGACTAACACTGTTGTCTACTCGGGTTGGTTGGAGGAGGTTGGTTATCAATTCGAGGCCCATTTGGTCAACCGAATCGATGAGCGAGCTCCCCTTCTGCGTGTTGTTGGTAGCCCCAGCCGTGTGTCTAGCGTTCATGTCTCCCACCACTACTAGCTGGTTGCAGCCAGTGGCTCTCGCGCTGTCGCAAATGATGTTGTGCAAGTCGTCGTTTTTAGCCCTCGGCGGACTATACAAATTTAGGATGAAACTGCTACATCTACCCCTCTTCTGGGGGAGCACTTCCACTAGCACGTGATTAATGTCATGCGGTGATAACGTTGTCGGTTATTGAGAGGATAAGACATAACATATATAAAAATAAACGATATATAACAATTTGTGAACAATACTTATGACGAATTATTAGCATAAGTAAAATGTGATTTCATAACGCAATAGTTTCATTACTCGTCAAGCATGCCTTACGCCCCTCCTTTCGTTTATTTTCCGGAGACAGAATAAAAGTTTATAGAGTAAAAATTATCAGGGGCCCGAATAAATAAACATAATAACAAATAAATAAATAAACAAGACAGCGATATCTCAAAACCACGAAAGGACTCGATAGCAAACATAGGAACAGCGTGGATTGTGTTATTGAGCGGCATATGCAGCATATGACGAATCAAAATCAATAAGGAAAATGCACAGCATGGACTGGGAGTTTACCAATAGCGCAACCACGCGTATTTCTTACCGAAATGGCCTCACTCTGCTTGTGCTGTTATGTACCCCATTTTCGTTCTTTTGATAACTATGCGTTGTTTTCTAAGCCAGGTGGCTTGCTTTGACTTGTAAGTTGGCGCCTTTCTTCTCTATTAAAGACATCAATTCGTTGTCTGATGCGATGATTTCACCATCATTAAAAAAGTCTTAACTCGGGCACTTGATCTGGAAATGAATTCGTTGGCAATCTTATTCAAATTGATTTTGCGGGAAAGTTCTTTGTGGGCGGGCAAAATTGCCAGATGGTTCAAATGGGCTTGTCCAGTCGTCGACCGCAAGTCCATTTTCAGTCACCGAAGGTAAGAAAAGGCAGTGTTGCCAGGTCCGACGAGGCGACGTAGCAAAAAGCTAGAGAAGTTGAAGCCCAAAAGTAGCCAAACACAAAAAAGTGCAAAAAAATCGTTGCGAAATATAGCCAGTTGTATTTCAAGTTTTATTTGTGTACACATTTTACATTCGACTACAGCAATTCTTTTTTTTGCACAGCCCGTCGTAACAAAATGTCCGTGCCACCGTGACGGTCGGCCCTTGACATCAACAACAGCGATATCATGCTTGCACAGAAGACTTTATGGTTGGGCCCGGAAGCTCTTAAGTTGCAGCGAATCGCTGTAGAGGGCGAAATCAGTGCTTTTTTATGACAGATAGTACTAAGTTGTTATTTTTAGTTATTTACAGTAATCTTAACTACAAACTCTGCTTTTTAGCTGTCGTGAACGCCAAATATCGTTTAGCATCATCGATCTCTCACGTCATCTCTGCCTACGGCGTAGAAGCTCAGCTGTCCAGCGATCTGTGACGTGCTCATGGCTTCTTTTTATGAGCTAAAGAAGTCTTTCGCGCTATGATATATCGTGTTATTTGTCTCATCGTCCTATCTTGCCTTCTTTTTTTTCAGTTAGCTTGACCCGGGTTAGCTGGTACATGCTCTATATACTGTCCATTTACACCAACCTGGCCGCCATCTTAGGTCTTTGGCACGGCAAGAACATGCGTTAAAATAAATTGACTGACAACAGATGCCACTTGCTGTCTGAGTCGGTGTAAGCGAAGCTTTAAGAGATTACTACGCAAAACGACACACCAGCCTAAGAAGTGCGCAGTTGTTTTCGGCGACGGTACGTCCCGAAAGTAACTGGCTCGAAATGGTAAAAGCCAGCGACGGCGCACAAAGAGCAAAGGTAAACAACAAATTGACAACAGTGGTTATGCCGTGAAAACCGGTTGCAAACGCAAACCATGTTGATGTGCTAATAGTTTTAGAATAGGGGCCCCCAATGTTTGGGGCCCCAAAGAGCTTTGCGGGTGTTAGCTTTGGTGCATAAATATTAAAATAAAATATACCATTTTATAATAAGAAGAGCAATTTAGATTTCCGTGTTTAATTACAATTTAGAACTTAATATATTAGCCGCAAGCAACTTGTTGCGTTTAGTTTTGAGTAACCAACTTTACGCATCTTAACCCAGCCAACTCAATCCGTGTAACGCCTACGAGCCATATTTTTGGAATCAGCGGCGTCTAATGAATCAATCTTCAATAGACATGTTAGTTCAGAGAAAGCGATAACCGCAATCACTTCTCCTAGCTTACGAACTTCACGCGTTACCACTAATCGAGCCCAGTTTGGTGCTAGGTTAGAGCCGTTGCTTCGATGGGCGCCGTCATTTTTGTTGACAAAAGCTTTGGGGCTCTCGCTAAATCGATGAAATAGCGTGCCCGACGCAAAATTCAAACACAGTTCGCGTCTTGCGCATGCGCAGTGGCTTCGATGATATTTCTTTGGGGCCCCAAAACGCTTGAGGCCCCTATTCTAAAACTCTAATAATTGCTGTGGTTTTACGTGCCAAAACCACGATATGAGTGGGAGGCATGACGCAGTGGGGGACTCCGGATGAATTTTGGCCACCCCGGGCTCTTTAGCGTACATTTAAATCTAAGTACACGGGTGTTCCTGCATTTTGCTTTGATCGAAATGCGTCTGTCGTGGCCGGGAATCAAACCCGCGTCCTTGAGCACCAGCGCGACACATCACAAACTAAGCTAACACGGTGGGTGAAGTTCATGTGACGCGGTGCACTGTCGTCATGGTGGCAAAATGTTTCGATATGAGCAGAATGGGTATCTGCATCCGTGACGTTACGGGCAAACCATCTAGAAGTAGAAGCACCAAACCCACCTTTGGCTCGGGGTCTTGCTCCCATCTTTTATGCGATAGCAATTATAAGGACACAAAGCGGATTTCTGCCGTCCGCGTCGTTGTCGCCGTGAGGTTCCGTATGACGTCAACGGAGATGAAATCGTCGCCGCGCTCCGGACGCTGTATGTGCGAGTGAAGGGGCGCGAGGGACGCGCGCTTTCAGGGGAGAGAACACGGAGAGCAAACGCGCGTTCTGCGCCGTGCTCCCTGAAGGGCTGCAGAATTAAGCGTCTCTTTCCTCCTTTACAATCACCATATATAAAGGGCAAACGCGACTTCTTCAGTCGCGCGAAAGGCCATGGGGGGACGGGAGGGAGAGAGGGAGGCGACGTTTAGCTACGGCACCAAATGCGTATTTATAAAAAAACGCTGCGAAGCGAGAAGGGGGTAAGATTTCCGACGCTGCTCGACGAGTGTCCAATTCTGATCTCGTCCAAAACATCCGAGTCGCCCTCCGAGGCACCGGCAACAGTCACGAACGCCGCGCGCGTTCGGTGCGAACGCGGGCAAAACGCCGACGGCGTCGACAACAGTTCTGCGCATTGGCGGTGCTGCTGCGTGTCTAAGCTGTATAAATACAGCTGATAAAAGTACTATGCTTACTCCGTATAGCTCTCTACTAATTTGCTATCGCAATAGATGCTTCGCCTTTCGGGTGAAACTGCGACATATTTTTATACGTTCTCGCATACTTGGCCCACTTCCCCATGTTTGGATTCTCCTCTCTGAGGAGCATCCGATCTTACGTCCAACCTATCGAAATGAATCTGGAATATAAGCACGAACAAAAATTCATCTAGCAGGAGAAGGAAAATGGCAGTAAAGTTCACGCGAGATACGTGGAGTAGGTCGAAAGCTGTGCCCGGCGCGATACTTCACCCAGAATTAAGACATGGCCATGAACACACTGGGGCGTGTCATCCACTCGTGTTTCCCTTCTTTCATGTCGGCACCGCGATCGCCCGACGGCCCCGACCCTATGTTATGGCTCCCCTTCCTGAGCATATCGCCATGTTAGTACAGTGTACTGTAAAACACCCACTACTCCCAGGTTCATCCCGTTGCCCGGGGATCAGGTGCATACCAGTCAAGCGGGGTGTAAGTTTAAGTGAATCAAAGATCAAAGCCACCGGCTCAGACAACGGCGCAGAGAGGGAAGGGGAGGGGGGGGTCATTTCGTGCATGCCCACACGCACAGCCACGCGGCCACCTCAGCCAGCTAAAACAGCCTTCGAGATTTGCTTCTGCCCGATCACAGCAACCTCTGGAGCGTGGATTATGGCGCCACTTGTGCCACAAACAAAGCCAAGTCGCAGATTTTCAGTAGCCCAAATATAACCACATAGCCAACTCGTCCAAGTAGACGCAAAAATGGTTTTCTGTATCCCGATGTGGCTATATATAGCCAAACCTGGCAACACTGAGAAAAGGACCTCTCGGATGTGGTCGACGAGACCGGTATGGCCAACGCAAATTGCTTTAGCTTGGCCATTACCAGCAAAAGGTTTCGCAGGTGATTCGCCCTTGCCCCCTGTAAGCATATGCACGGCGTCCTCGAATGTGTGCAATGATGGCGACCTTTGCTGGTTTAAAATGTCAATCTGCATATCTCTGTGCGGAATCAGGCGTCCTGGTTCAATGTCGTCACCATAGAACGCCATCACCGTAGAATATCCCTATGGCAAGCTGCTCAGTGTGGGACTTATGCTGCCATATATCAGGTGTATGCCTGTTGTTTAACGAAGACAGCACTGTGTCAAGTACTTCATAGAACCTCTGGCGGTACATGTTACTCGCTGATGGAAACACGTGAGCTGAGGAACCTTCTTGATTGCGGCGTGGAGTATTCTTTTGCCTAGCAGCTAGAACACGCGGTCCTCAACTCCTACTTTTCCTGCCTCTGCCATACATACGGGGTCCCGCGCTTATTTTGGAGTTAATCTGCGTCGGAGTTCAAGCTTTGGCCATTCGAGATGGCTAGCCCCTTCACGTGCGCTGTCTCCCCGCGCGCCTAGTGTTATGTTTCCGCTGGTTCTTATACGGTGGAAAATACACTTCTTTTTAAGCGTCAGACGGGTTCTGGCGAAGTACCGATAAGCGAGGAGCCCACTGTTGGTCTTGCGTTTGTGCTCATGCTGTGTTGTAGCCCGTGCACATTGCAGCGTCCGCAGCCGTGGTAGAAGTGAACGGGTGGTGGTGGTGGTGATGATGAATTATAGCAACAGGCGGGTTTAGCCTGGCAATTGCTCCGCCTGCAATTGCGCCTGCACGCGCCGGCAATTGCTCCGCCTGAGCGTCTCTTACAATATCGCTGAAGGGTTCACCATATGTCCATCAAACCAGTCTCTCTTAAGAAATCCATAAGGAGACGTGAAGTTTTTTTGCGGGCTATAACTTATCCCTCGGGAAATACAAGGGTTGCAGGAACGCATGCGGAAGGTCCTTTTTTTGTAGATTCTCCAGAAGAGCGTCCCTTTCATCTTGGAATTTTGGGCACGACCACAGAAAGTGTTCAATATCTCCTGTCTCGTCACATGCCGTACAGTTCGGTGTTCATTCGCCCGTCCTAAATAACCAGGCCGGTGTACTAGCAGATCCTGTTGGGGGTGCTATGCAGGATGCGCCGAGTTTCTGGTTCACCCCAGTTTTACCCGAGTTTGCTTGACGGCAGTCAGTGGACGGAGATAGCGTGGAACGCACAAAAGCTACAGGCAAAAAAAATGTTGACAAAAAGCCGCGTATGACAACATGAGCGCAGCCTGCGCGGCACTCTGCTTCCATGTTTCAAGCGCAGAAGGTTGCACAACGAAACGCGCGAGCGCCGCGTATTGTTAGCAGCAGATTATCGCAACTTAGCAATACCGTGACTGTCCCCGCTATCTTTCTGCACACTTGCCGTGAGCCGCTTGCCAACGCCTTTCTCGGGCGCGTCAAGGGCGTGCCTCCTCTTTCCGGCACTATCTTTCTATCCTCCGTCGAATGCGAACAGGGTACATGCCATAGAGTTTCTCACTATAACACCTAGAGGGAAACTGGCGCCACTGTCTGTGCGAGTTTCCTAAAGGGCTTCCGTGCCCTCTGGGAATGACGGGCTATGTGTCTGCGAGGCTGTGTGGTGGTGTTGTACGAGGCTTCGTCTAAACGTGGATGGCTACACAAATAACGCGTTCTTAAAATAAAATCTACATAAAAGGCTTTCATTCACCCCTACATCTCTCAATAAAGTTTACTCACTACAATGCAGCATCAAGCGAAGAGAAAAGCAAGAACAGACGAGAAGTTGTTCAAAGCGAGCGAGAATCTTGTCGTCTGCCCTCCAGCTTTAGCGGCCAGCTTATACTTTTTACGTTTTAGGATTGTGCATCCAATAGTATGTCCTCAAAATTAAACAAAAGATGTTTTTGTGTAATAATAAAGCTAAATCAGTTTTTTAAGTCCTGTTTTAGCAGGAAATGAATCATTGTGACAGACGGAACGGTGGCTAGCCAGGCGCGTCTTCAAGGCGTTCTGGCTCTCCAAGAACGATGCAATTGAATCCACAATATACCGGCCATTCCCTTGCATACCACAGCGCAGCAGCGCCACATTTCCCTCTAGGTTTATAGTGTGAAACTCTATGGTACATGCGGCGCATTCTTGCACTTACACTTTCGCCCAATCGAATACGTTAAAATACAATAAATGAAATAACAAACATTTTTATTTCTTGATGCATCTGTTTTCCGTTTGAATGCTATAAATTTCTGATGACAAACGGAGATCGAGCGAATTATTAAATTTTGCACTTTTTTACCGCGAGTGGCGACAGTGAGGCGAAAGCTTACAAGAGGATACATTCTGGAGGGTCGCACTCACGAGGGAGTTCATACGGTGAGCAGTCGCCAGGAGCGCTGCAATAGTATGTGTGTGCTCTCTACAGTAGTAGTATGTATGCTCTTTCGAGTGAAGCCGAACAGGACGGTCGGGGCCGAGTGGATCTCAGCGCAGCAGGAGCAGCATACCAAAGAATAGGTTCAATTTTGTTTATTTTATTTCGTTGATAGAAGTATTAATTTAACCGAGCTATGTATATGTATATTGGTTTCATGCTTTTTTAATTTCTGGGTTATTATGGTTGGATGTTAGTAGGTAACGAATAGTTGTATTTTTGGAAGCGGGCTGGGACGCATGTGTGCAAGGTGAAAGCAGTGTAGGGCGGGAGTTTTAAACCGTATTAAGGGAAGCTAGCGGAGGTAGCCGGATAGCGAGATTGCCGTAGGGCTTACCATGGGGCTTTGTTCAGGTATTTTGACGGGCTTTCTCGCTAGGTGGTCGGGCGGACGATGGCGCGGCAGGCTAGGAAAGTCAGGGGTGATGGCGAGCTGGTGCAGTTCGAGGAGTGCAACGTTGGTGCTATTTGGACGAGACGCACTTCGCAAGTTTAGCCTACGCTGAGGAGGCTAGCTTCGCGTGCAGGACGTGTGAAGGATTTAAGGGTGCGGCGGATGGAAGGGGAAGGGGCAGCTAGTGTGAGGAGCTCAAAGGGGAGCTAAAGGTGGAGCGAGAGCGGCGTATTGAGCTCGAAACTCGGATCGGCGAGTTGCTTGGCAGGGAGGAGGCCGAAGCCAACCTGGTAAAGCGAATAGCTAGCGAGCTACAAGAAGAACGGGAAAAGCGGGCCGTGTTGGAAGAGCGGGTGGAGGCGCTAATGGCACAGGCGGCGCGTAATCCCGGATCGGAGCTGCGTCAGGCGGGCGTCATGGACAGCGCGGGGTCTCAGGCAGAGGCATGCTATGAGAGCAGGGAGGGATAAGGTGCCTCGATGCCCAGCGCCGCCGTTCAGGGTGGAGACGACCCCGCTGGCGCCGCCATATTGAGTCACACGAGCTGAGACTCAGCTACGCTTGCGTTCATAAATAGTGTTACTCGCGGCGCACTTCCAAGTGCTTTGCCTTGATGAGGATTTTTTTATCGGTATCGCATCTGCACATCTTTATAACCAATAGCCGTTAACTCGTCGAAGGTCCAAGACGTAAATGTATGGCGCCGGGAACATGCCCCAAGTTGCCTCATTCAATTTACATTTAACATGCCGTGTGTATGTTTGAAATACGCACTATTTTTTTGCACATCGATGCTTGGTATATAAGGTTTGCGACCCCCTGTGTGTGGAAGTTTTTCTTTTTTGCTGTTGTATTTTGGTTTACACGTCACGCCTCCTTTACCATAGCCAGCCACTCGCGCACGGCGGTTAGTTTCCCTTGCGTTGCGCGTGCTCTTCGCGTTCGTTGCAATTATTTGATGATATCTACGCGCAATTTTGTTTTTTTGCCCACAAAACTGTGTGCTGACAGGATTAAGCTGGTGTAAAAATAACTGCGATGTGAAAATAAGGTTTAGTTAGTGCTGTACAGAAACATGTAACGTTACTTGTCTGTGTCAATCTTGCGTAGTACACACAAGAAACCAAATGATGCACAAAATACATTTACTTATAATGTCTAGTACAATCAATCATGAAAGAGATATGTACATGAAAAATTATATGTACTGTGTGGCGCCTGAAGGTTATGTTGAAAGACGAGATAAAAAAAATTCGCAAGGTGGGCTCGACACACAATTCGGGATAGTGAGTTTTTTTAATTTATTCATTACATGGGGGGGGGGTTGAAGTGAGTACATCAACCTTATTACACACAATATAAATCGAAAACAAGAATGCAAACAAGAAAACGCAACCGCGGGTAATATTAATCAAGATATCCAGCCAGAATACGTCAGCTACAATCGAATACGTCGCATCAGCCAAACACATCGATGGCGAGTACAGAACATTTTAGAACACTGATAACTACAATGAAAAATAAACAACACTGCATACATATCGCGTACAAAAACCGTAAATGAAACTAAGACAGTCAAATACAGATTAGCAATGTTTTTCACTTCGAAAATATAGTCCATGATGATGTAGGGCTGTTGACTTTAACAGACGGCGCCCATCCTGTCGATTTCCCTCGTACTGGTCCTCTTCAAAGTGTTTCTAAGTACAAGTAAAACAACAAAAGTGATTATTAATATGAAAAGTTGCCTTGTAAATACAGAGAACCCATTACAGTGCTTAAAAATAAATTTTCGCAGAAGTAATGCTGTATTACCTCGCTTCACACGTTTCGAAGAAATGCACAGGCTACAACGGACACAATGCCAGAAAGCGCCGAAACATTTTGGTCCCATGATGCCCCTTAACTCTACTACACCTGGGCATACCGTGCACAGGCATTTAAAGACCGTCACAGTACCCACTACGATCGGGAATGAGCACGAATGACCATCGGCTTACGAGCACCACGCTACAAATATATTCGTCTAAAAAATCAGCTATATAACGTAACAACCTGAGATCCGCAAGATATCTGCTGAGAAATCAGAGAAAATCACAACGCTTCGCTTGCCACGTACACAACAGCCGCTCTCCCCAGAAGAAGCACTGCGTTCTTTAGTCCCAAATAACCAGTAGCGAAAAAAGGAACTGCGAAAAAAAAAAGAACAAGAGGCACGCGATGTGTGCTTCCCGTGAAAAAGTAAAATAGGTGGTTTACATGACGATTTGTAGCTAATGTAAGGCTATTTCGCGGCGAAGCATTATCGTCAGTTCTTAAAATAAGGGTACTACTCGCATAGACTGCGCTGATCTAAACGGCAAAAGCCTATGCGACGCGCACTCGCAAACCAAAGGCTACTCAGCATCGGTGCAGTGCTTAGTTCGTGAGCGAACGTAGGTACGTGAGCGAGGATCAGAGAAACTTTATTATTTATGAAAAACACGATGCGATAGTCTAAACTTTCTTGACACTTACCTCGCAAATGTAGGAGCTATCCGTTGCCTTCCAGTGATACCGCTTTATACTTGGGCTTCCCATCTCTTCCTTCGCTCTGGGTCCTGGGGAAGCGTAAACAACGAAGCCCTTTACGCGTCGATCCGGTGCACTTGGGAACACAACAGCCCGTCATGTCGACTCGATGCACTTGACAAGCTTGTCATTCATGTGGCTGAACACTGTCCAGCAAGTAGAAGCGTCAGTGAAGCATCCGCGCGCACTGTGTCTCGAACTAAGCACCGGCACCAAGCACTCGCAACCGCTCGCTGTGACTCAAGATGGCGTCGCAGCGAGAAAGTGGCGGCGCGGGTGCGGTCAAAGGATGGCACCACCTGAACGGCGGCGCTGGCATCGAGGCACCCTAGGGAGGGACACCTAGGGTCGTAGCCGGCGGCAACACGGTGGTTCCAGAACGCTACAGCGAGGTAGCGCGGCAGGCTTCGGGTGGGACTGGACGAGCGGCAGGGAGCCCGTCGCTGCGTGTCAGTGGCGCACGGCGGGAGGAGAACCAGCTAGCGCGAACTGGAGGACAGCAATCGCAGGCGGGAGGCGAACGTGTAGAGCGAAGGGTCCTGGTGGTGGGAACTCCAACGTAGCGAGGGTTGAGGAGGGCGTCCTTACAACAGTGAAGGCAGACGGGCGGGTGGGTGGAGGCCCAGTCAGGGAAGTGCATGGTGGACGCAATGGCAAAAGCTCAGAAGGTGGTATGGGACAACATGGAGCATGAAAATCTGGTTGTTATTCATGCTGGTCTCAACGATGTGCTGAAGGGAAGGAGCCAGAACCTGAAGAGACAGTTAGAGGTTGGGTTGAGTAAACTCAGAGAAGCCTCTGCGAAGGTGCATGTGACCTAATGAGCAATCCCAGAGGGCCAGGCTAGCGGGATGGAACGGAGTGTGGTTGAGGCTAACCGGGTTATTAGGGGTCTGAGCCGACCAGTTGGGTACGGCGTAATGTACGTAAACCGGGACGTGTACGAGTCTGGCTCCCACCCTTTTGCACAGGATGGCATTCACTACAGTGGTGCCACGGGCAAGAGGGTAGGTAGTAGGATAGGGCGCCAAGCTGCGGCTTTTTTGGGGGGACCCAGAGCCCTGAGGCCACCAGTGTAGACGAAGACGGACCCAGAGATGCCCAAGATTCAAGAAACGTAGAGTCGGTAGGAGGAGAAATAGACGTAAGCACAAGGGGCAAGGTTATTATGACATGTGTACATTAACATGCAAGGTGGTAGCCTGGTAGGAATAGGCTGAAATGGGAGGAGATAGATGAGCAACTAATGCAGGAAAAGCTGATGGTATACGGGTTTGTGGAGACACATCTTATGGACATGGAGCAAACACCCTGTAATCCTGACTATGCAAGGGAATATTGCAATAAAATATAGGGCAGCAGAAAAGGGGGTGGAATTGGGGCATTCATTCATAAAAGTTTGAATTGGCAAAGGGCCAAACAGGAATGCAAGGAGCATTTATGGCTAAAATGGAAAGTGGCAGGACAGCAGACACTCCTTGGCTTTGTATACCTGTGGACAGGAGCAAATGCCAAAGCGGAAAAACAGAAAATGCCGGAATGAATATCAAGTGACAATAATAGCTAGGAGGAGGGGGCGAAAATTATACTAGGAGACATGAACGCACACATAGAAGACATGGACGGGTACACAGACTCAACAGGCAACATGATGCTAGATATGTGTGAAAGGCATGACTTAATTGTATGCAACAGTACCGAGAAGTGTGAAGGGAAGATAACATGGGAGGTAGGGAACCTGCAGTCGACGATAGAATTTGCAATAATGTCACATAGGATGCATGATAGGCTAAAGGTAATGAACATGGAATATGGCTCCAGAAGTCTAGGTAGTGATCACAAACGTATTAAGGTGAGTTTTAGAAGAGAAATGAATGTAGGTAGGAGACAAGATGAACAACCAGATGGGATATTTTACTCGGAAAAGCAGCCGGAAATAGCAACCCAACAAATTGAGGAAGAAATTTCAGAGGATACTAAAACAGAATGGACATATGCAAATTTAAGAGGGCTATTTTAGCTAGAGCTTTATAAGGTACGAGTCAGGCCCAAAGGGAACAAAAGACGTAAACCCAAGAGCTGGTGGGATGAGGAGGTTAAGAAGGCCATAGAAAAACGTCAGGAAGCATCCAGGGAACACAGATATTCAAACAGAGGGGTGAACCAGACGCTGATGTAGAGAGAAAAAGGAATAACTTCTTAAACTGTAGAAGGGAAGCATCCCATTTTATCAATAAGAAGATTATAAGAAAGGGGACCCAGTGGTTGTCAGAAGTATACAAAAAGGATAGAAAAGCTGCGAAGATATTTTGGAAACATCTTAACTCCTTGAGTAATAAGACTAGCCTAGAGCAGAGGTTACTACTTACAGATCAATGTGTTCGGCTAGAAGGAGATGAGGCAATGGAACATATAAAAACAATGATGACAGAAAAAATTCAAGAACGAAACGTAGCATGTGCTCAATCAGGTGAGGATAGACTAGTTAGTGCAGTGGTCCACTTGAACAAAGCGAGTGGGAAAGGGCAGAGAAGGGGTTCCTAGTAGCACGTCGACAGGTCCTGATGTCATCCCAATTAAGTTAAGATATTGGGCCCAAAATCTAAGAAAGCATTAAGAGAGTCAGTGAGCAAAATGATAATGGACGGTAAAGCCCCTGTCCGGTGGAGACTGAGCAGGATTAGCATGATATAAGGAAAAGGGGGACAAAGCCGCCATAAACAACTACCGTCCCATAAAAGTGACGTCAGTGGTTTACTGGATGGTGATGCAGATTATAAAGGACAGACTGCAGGCATGGGTGGAGAGCGAGGAGGTGCTGGGGAACTACAAAATGGGTTCCGGAAACAAAGAAGGTTAGACGATAATTTGTTCTCATTCACATAGTGTATTGAAATAGCAGAAAAGGAACACATACCCCTATGGCTCGCATTTCTGGATATCAAGGGAGCCTATGACAGTGTAATCCAAAAGGATTTGTGGGACATACTGGGCACTCTAGATGTGGAACATGGAGTAAGTAATCTTTTAAAATATCTAGAAAAGTAACAAGGTGCTTATAAAATGGGAAAACAAGGTATCTGGGCCTATAGAGTACAGGGGGCCTAGGCAGGGGTGCCCTCTGTCACCTCTGATGTTCATGCTGTATTTACAAGGATTAGAGAGAAAATGAGAGAGGAGCGGACTTGGCTTCAACCTTTCCTTTTTCATGCAAGGAGAATGGATTAAAAAGTCATTACCAGGACTGATTTACGCGGATGACATTGTACTTAAGGCTGACAGCAAGGAAGACTTGCAAAGATTAATGGACATCTGTGGTAACGAGTGAGATAGCTTAGGTTTGAAGTTTAGTAAAAAAATCGGCAATCATGATTTTTAATGATAATCAAGGCAGTGAGCATAGGATGCAGGAGGTTACGGGAGTAGTGGATGAGTACAAATATCTTGGAGTGTGGATAAACAATGGGGCTGAGTACCTAACGAAACATGAAAAGTATGTAACGGCTAAAGGTAGCAGAAATGCAGCTGTGATTAAAAATTGGGCACTGTGGAATTACAATAGGTATGAAGTGGTGAGAGGGATTTGGAAGGGGGTGATGGTTTCGACAATGTGGTCCTGCGCATGAGATCAGAGGTTCGAGCAAGGTTGGTTGGAAGTTAAGCAGCGAGGGGTAGGTAGGCTTGCTTTGGGAGCACAGGGAATACAACAAACCAGGGGTACAGGGTGACGTGGGATGGACGTCATATGAGGGCAGGGAAGCTAGTAGCAAGATAGAATTTGAGGAGCGATTGAGAAATTGCAGAACAGCGGTGGGCAAGTAGAGTTTTCAGTTATTTGTACCTGAGATATGTTGACACAAAATTGGGGGGGGGAAGCTGACAAGAAATTGTCAATCAAATATTTGGACTGCAGGAGGGTGCAAACCAGGAAACAGCGGTTAAGAAAAAGGTTAAGAAACAGACAGGGGTTGGGAAAAACAGGGATGCAGACAAAACCAGCACTGGGAACATACAGAAATTTCAAGCAAGAAATTGCCAAAAATATCTATGATAATTCTAGGGGACGCTCTTTGTTGTTTGAAGCCAGGACGGGAGTATTGCGGGCTAAGATGTACCGAGTCAAGTACCAAGGTATAGACACGTTGTGCGGTGCGTGTGGAGAGGAAGAGGAAACGGCTGAACACCTCATACTTTTCTGTAAAGGGCTTAACCTACAGTGCAAAGCAACTGGGCTGATTTTTTGAGAGCATTGGGGTTTAGGGACAGCGAAGGCAAAATAGACTTTAAGCTGGTAGAAATAACCAAACGGAGGTTATCTGGTTGGTGGCTAAAATTAAGACAGGGGTGAAATTTCACCACCACATAGTACAAAATATGGTAATAATCACGGCTGGTGGCGTATGCCGCCGCCCGATTTAAAGGGTTCAGCCTCATCCATCTATCCATCCATCGATAAACTCAGACATGACAGTGATCTGTTCATTCCCTGTCTTTAGGGGAATGGCAACGCAGCGCTGTGGCATGACTGTTCACCACCAGGTGCTTCACTGAGGCGTCATTAAGGCCGCCGCTTTACCGACTGAAACGACACGCTCGCCATAGAGACGGTAGCAACGGCTGTCGCTGCAAAATGGCTGTGCGGTATTCTAGGTTGCGTAATCACGCAGCACGGTGAAAATTTACCATGTGTACCAAGACTGCGGCATAAGACATAAAGGTCCGAAGGCATAAAGGAGCGCTTCCTACTTCGCGGGAACATTACGAACGTCGTCGGGTGTGTCGACGGAACGTACGTAGGAATTAAGGCGCCTTTAAGGTCAAACCCAGACGTGGTCAAGGCCAACTACTTTATAAGGAAAGCACACTATGCCTTGAACACAATTGTGGTAAGTACACCTTCCTTTTGCCTTCATACTTGTCATAATTGGTGTAATGTTATACCATGTGAGTTACTGAACACTTGCGCATACAATTCAGAATAATAAAATTTTTTCCTTCACATGATGTGCCAAAAATGTTTCCACTGTATTTTTCTTGGGAACTTCTAATAATTATAAAAAATAATGCTGTTTCTTAAGCAGTGATGTGGCTGTTTGGCCTTACATTGCACTATAATCTGTGTTAGTATGGCACAAAAATTCGAAATTTTCTTGCAGATGTGCGATGCTGACCTGTGCATCTTAGATATTGATGCCCGGTTTCTTGGGTCCTGCCATGTTGCCCATGTTTGGGGGAAATCCGCCTTGAGGCGGCATTTCGAGCTGGGACTCCTTATTGAGGATGGCGACTGCTTGTTTATCAGTATTTTTTTCCTAAGTGGCTGGATCCGCTGTTAGCAACACACGGGGGGTTGCAAAGAACACTGCAGTGCTCTGCATAATGACATTCCTAAATATGCGGTTGTTGCAAGAGCAGTGTACTGCCTGATTGCGATAAAAATATAAAATGAAGTGTTCTGCATCACAGAACACTTCTTTGTTGCCGGATATGTGGGTATAGAACCTCCTGTAGGCATGTTTCTAATGTGTGCATATCTTTGTATAGGCATGTTTATATACACATACCAACCATAAACATTTTTCGGGGGGGGGGTGAGGTTCAACTCCCCCGTCCCTGCTGCACAGCATGCTGTGTGCTGCTGTGAATTGAAGCCACTTTGTTCCTTGTGAGTTACTAAAGGTTTTTCTTTCTTTCACAACAATGGTTTGACCACACCTTGAAATCACTGTTTGCAGCAAGGCAGTATACTCTGCACAATGATCTCATTGCATCATCATTTTGTCACTTCGTGCTCATTGTCTGTCGGGCATTTATGCATTTCAGCTTTTTAGGATGTATAAATTAGTCAAGAATAGTCAATTAGCCAATTATTCTGCAGTGTTCTCACATGCTAACCATTGGGTTGTGACTGGGGCAATATTCCAGAGAGGAACGCAGTCTCACATTTATGCGCATGCACACTTTTGGCAAGCACAGGCACTGAATATTACATCTATTGGAGAACACGCCTGAAAACTGTTATCAAAATTGCACCCTCACGTATGCTCAGTCCGGCACTAATTGGCATGTTCAATAACAGTTGTATGCGCTCGCATACTTGTTGAAGAGTTTCAGCCGTCTGTGATCTTAGACATAGGCCTTTAACAAATCATTTAAATTACTTTGTGATTTAGCGCGTGTGGAATGCTCTAGGGGGATAGCAGTTAGTGCTGTGGATATGTAAGGAAACTTGGCATGCAGTCTCGTGATGTGCATTGATTCTTTAAATGCATACTGACTTGGTATTTAGACATCATTTTCAGTGTACATAGAAGTCCAGGGCCTCCAAAAGAACAGAAAAAATATTGCCAAGCCTCATGCGCCCTGAATAATTTATTAACCGCTTTAAGTTTCATTTTCAGTGATTGTACCAATGGTTATATTATATCGTGACATTGAACCAGAAGGTGATCACATGGAAGCAGCACCCTGTGACGTTTTCACACCCGTTCTGTCCTGCTCACTTGTCTACTCTGCTACTACACTGTTCCCCCTGATGAGCCGCTGGAAAGTGCCAAAATGCTGGAATTCGCTGCTACTTAACCACCTTCTGGGGTGGGGCATCACGATACAGTATAACCTGCGGTAACTAAACCAAAAGTGGCTGCAGAGGAGATGTTAATCTGATGTTAAGGTTTCATTGAGGCGTGGAACCATTTTTTTGTGGATTCGAGGTCCTATGCCTTCAGTTAATGCAAAAAATTTGAATTCGAGAACATGAGTAAGTACTCTGGTAAAGTAGGCCTGAAAGAAATTTTTTCTGTAGGACGCCATGAACTAATTAATTATACTTGGAACCTCAAATCCCACAGAGTGCTGCAATAAATAATGCAATACATTTTAATTCAACCACTTGAAAACATGCGGCAGATAAGCGTGGCCTCGGGCGTAAAAGAGGAGACGCGGTATGTCATTGAAAAGTGCTGTGTGGTACTTTGATATCAGATACCACTGCCACATGGCTGTGGGGTAGAAAGCTGTGTCCATTAAGCACAAGGGAGAGCATGTGCCCTGAATCATTAAAGGAAAGCGCACAATCGGAAAACTGATTTGACAGCTTTTGGCAACACAGTCACTGTATCGCTGCTATGGCCTTCAAACAGTATTGTGGTGCGCACGGAGTAAACGTTGTTTTTAGTCTGATGTCATAAAACTAATAAATTGTTATGGTGCATGCTCATGACCGAAGCAGCCAAAATTTTTGTGGAGCAGCTATGGCTCAGTAAATTTGCGAAGTTGGAGCAGGAATTGTCAATATCGGAGCAGAAGATATGCGTTTTGGAGCAGCTTCATAAAACTCAACATGAGTGAAATCACCTGGCATTATTTAACATCCCTCCTAATTTTAAGAACACCAGAATTTTTTGGATTTTCACCTCATTGGTGAACGCAGCTGCCACGGCCTGGATTGAACCCGCTGTCACAAATACTCGTGCCATACTTGTTTTTTTGGTAGGCAGGTTTTATTTCGCCATCAAACTTGCACAGTCCATAAATGCCGACTTTAAAACAAAATGCATAGGCTTTAATTGTAAGGCTAAGCACTAGCAATAATGTGCACCATTGAACATGCACATCCTGCTTGATTTAGGAACCCAATTTGAAATTTCTGTTTTGGTTTAGCTGATCACAGCCCAAGGGTTTGGCACAATGGCTCAATTGGCAATGTGCTTCCTTCACTTATTCTTATTCGCTTTATGGGCAGTGGCTGAAAACCATGACCCTCGAACACTACTGGCAATATTGCATTACTTTTTGGTAACTTTCTGAAGTGACATACTCAGTACCTTTTTAATAAACAGTGTCATATAACCTCAGTCATGCTGATGTGCCCCACAATCTAAATAAATAAAGGTCCTAAAGCAGTGTAGCTTGGTAAATGTAGTATATAAATCATACTGGCTAAATCAATATTGTGGGTAAAACCTTGCTTTATCTGGGTTCCTGCAACACGGAATCACTGCCAAAAATTCTCAAAATGGAGTAATGGCAGATAATATGCAATACCTTTTAGGTAACAGCACAACATTAGCCTAATTTGTTGGAAATTTAATGGCCATAGTGCATTTTTTGCTTGAACATAATGATAAACATATGATATAACCAAATAATTCAGCAAATAAGCATGCTAAATTAACTTCAACTGCAATGTACATTACTGATGGTTTGTCCGACTCGTGCCAGCTTACATTAGGGAGTCAGGTAGAAATATGTTTCTCAGAAGATCTTGAGTTCCTGGCAGTGATGATTGACAGAGCTCATGACGGAGCTGCCTTGAGCCTCTATAACGAAAGTTGCGATTTTCAGTTTATACACTCATCACACTGTACTACATGAGCCGATTTGTTATCTTGGCAGAATGCTTTGCAGCGGCAGGTTGTGTTGCTCTAAAGCTTATACTGCTTGCTAGACAAACACACTTAAGTACCTGTAAATGATGCCCAAGTATTTCGGCATTGAATAAAAAGAGACAGCTCAAAGAACAGCTGTAGAGACATTGCATTTTTGTTTGCTTTTACTTTCCATGCAATTAGTGAAGGAGTGAGGCTTGCCCTCTCGAGAAGGGCTAACAGAGCCGACGAAATGGCAATGTATTGTGCAGCAGCTGAGCACCAAATTAGAAGAAATGAAGCCTCAACATGCACACAAGAAAGGTTCTGCTGTTCAGTAGCAGCTCAACGTATTGCTTAAAATTCATTGCTTGTCGCCGATTTGTGCTATAACCCATTAAACACGACCGCACAGCAAGCCTTTCGGCTAAGTTATAAATCTGATAGCAGATAAGAAAAATTATAGCCATACCACATCTTCCCCCCACGAATTAGAAAAGAAATGCAAGTAGATGATATTGTAGGTCTGATGTACAGTACATAATGCATACAATAGAGAAGTCACCATCAGCGAGAAAAATAGAATGGATGTTTAGAGAAAATAACTTCAATTCGAGTTCTGCAGGAGACAACTATGGAGAAGGAATCGCCAGTTTTTCAGGTCCTGAATAGCCTTCGCTCACAAAAGCCATGGTTTTGCAGCATATGGGTTAGATACTTCTGCAGAAAACATGGTATATATATATATATATATATATATATATATATATATATATATTATAGCATTCGTTGGCCATGCGTGTTGATGCTTGAAGGGGTACTGACATCTTTTTAATGACACGTTTTTTCTGCTTATCCACTATTTTTGCTAGCTGCATAACTGCAGTGTTCTAGCATAATTTTTCGAATGGGCATGACGTGTATATTCATTTAAGATGGGCATTTCCGAATGTTTACGAAATCGAGTATGACAATTTCATGTCACGCTTCTTTACAAGACGTTTTACATCTAGGGAAAATTGGATGTATTGTTGCAAACTGTCGACACATTAGCCGGGTCCAGCTCTTGCAAGCCACGTAATGACCGTCTCGCAAAAAGTAGGAGGCCATGCAGTATAAATAATTCTTTCCTGTTTTATTTCGCACATCTCTGCATTTCACAGGAGATAATGAGCTTGGTCCCTTGGTGTTGATTTTGTCCTCTGAACTTGCCGCTCGTAGACAGAGCTGGCTGTCATATCTGCTACAAAATGCATTGCCCTTCTTACCATGTCTCGGCTATAATCCTGTTGCGTAAACTTTTCGACAAGGCAGTCAAAATGAGGGCCCAAACGATATGGCATTCCATTGGTGATCTTGAGGAATAATTGTCATCATCATCAGCCTATTTTGTCCACTACAGGACGACCAATGATCTCTAGTTTAACCTGTCCTGTGCAAGCCGATTCATTTTTAAGCCTGCGAACTCCTCAATTTCATAACTCCACCTGTCGCCGTCAGCTGTGTTTCCCATCCCCTGGTATCCATTTTATCGCTCTCACTGTCAATCGTTTCTTCTACACATTATGTGACCCGCTCATGACCATCTTTTTTGCGTAATGGAAACAAGAACATCGGCGACTCCCGTTAGTTCTCTGATCCAATCTGCTCCCTTCTTGTCTCTTAACGTTACACCTATTATTTTTCATTTCATCGCACTCTGTGTGGTCCTTAACTTCTCGGCTTTATTTGTTTGTCTCAAAGTTTGTATCCCATATGTAATATGCAATGATTGTACACGTCTCGCTTTATCGGCAGCGGTAAATGCCTGTCATAATTTGGGAATACCTGCCATACGCACTCCACCCCATCCTTAATTTTTGGTGGGTTTCTTTTTCATGAGCAGGCTCCGTTGTTAGTAGCTGGCCCTAAATATTTCATACTCTTGCATGGGTTCTAGGTTTGATTGCTGATCATGAATTGTTCTTTCGCCAGGCTATTGAATGCTATCTTTGTCTTCTGCTTGTTTAGTTTCAACCCTGCTTTAATAATTGCTTAGTTTAGGTCTTCAATATTTTTTGCAATTCGTCGGCTTCGTTGCTGAGGCACACGATGTCATCTGCAAACCGCAATTTTCTAACATACTCCGTTGATCTTTATTCCTATTTCTTCCCAGTCTATTTGTTTTAACACTTCTAAGCATGCAGTGATAGTGTTGGAGAGATTATATCTTTTTGCCTAACCTCTTCATTGCAATTTTTCCGCTTTTCTCGTGGAGAACTAGTGTAGCTCTGGAAGCTTCGTAGGTGTTGGCTATGGCATTGACATATGTTTCCAGTATTACTTGACGCCACAATGCCTCTAGAACTGCTGTATTCGACTCCATTTCTCTACAGAGTCGAACACCTTTTTGTAGTCTAAGAAAGCCATATAAAGGGGTTTGTTGCATTCAACAGATTTCTCAATTGCTTGATTGATCATGTGGCTGTGATCCATTATAGAGTTTGCTTTTTTGAAGCCAGCTTGCTCTCTAGGTTGGTTGAAGCTAAGTGTTTCTCTTAGCCTATTCGAAATTACCTTTTTGAATATTTTGTATATAACTGAAAGTAAGCTGATGGGTCTATACATTTCTAGTCTTTTACACCTCCTTTCTTGTGTATTAATATAATATTGGCGTTTTTCCAGCTTAGTGGTATATTTGAGGTCTTAAGACGTGTGTAGAGTACCATGACTTTCTTAAGTATACCCCCCCCCCTATATCTTTGATCAAATCGACAGTTATACTGCTTTCTCTCGCCGCGTTTCCACAGGAGAATCTCGTATGGTGTTTCGAACCTCATCAGTTATAACCCATGGTACTTTGGTGTCCTGCTTGACTTTGAGATAGCTTGAGGTTGGGAGACTTGTCTTTGAGTTGTGCAGTTAAGAATAGAAGTCTTTGGCCACCTTCACTAAGTCACTGAAATTGCTGACAACATAACCCTGCTTATATTTCAGTGCGTGGTTTTTGGACATTCCTATATAGTAATAAATGTATTGTGCACATTATTATCATCACTCAGAGGTGGGCCTAACAGAGTACTCACAACAAACTGAACTTTATTGCTGTTTTGCCCACTGAACACAACACGTTTTGTAGCCGTCTTGGACCAGCCAAATGAACTAGAACGTCTACAACTATTCAGGACGGCTACAAAATGTCTTTATATGTACGTCTTGAAGGCTTCCTGCGAAGGATGCCTTGAAAGCGTCTTTTTAAGCTGTTTTAAGCTATCATCTTGCTAAGACGGCTAGAAAACGTTTTGTAAAAACGTCTCGAAGATATCTGTGCGGATACTTATCCTGATATATAAAATATGCATTTCGGTTCTTCCGCTGCTTTATACGGTTGTTAGATATCTAGCACCCATACTGGCCACAAAGCTGGTACTTAAAAAACATGTACATGCACTGGCTTTCAATTTGTCTGTCATTTTACCATCCTATAAGGTGCACATTTCCATTAGCTACAAAGTTGTCGTTGCGCTGTATGTCCAGTCGTAGCGTTATACGTATTTCACGAAGAAAAACATGAAGCAAACGTAAAAAATTTTGCTAGATTGAAGTCAACATACATACAAGACCTAAGGCCTTTAACCACGTTGAGAAAACAGAAAAAGTAAGAAATTCAAGGGTTGTACGTGCCTAAACTATATCAAGCTATGTAAAGTAGGTGGAGACTCCGGATTAATTTTGACCGCCTGGGATCTCTAAGACACACATCAATCTACGTACACAATCGTTGTGGCGTTTCGTTCATATCGTACTCGCGATCTCGAGCTCAGCAGTGCGATGCTATAGCCACTTAGCTACCGTGGTGGGTAACAGAAAAACGTGTGCTTACGCTGAGAAGCTGCGCAAATCTAATTTAGCAATAGTTTCAGATAGATGTATAGGTGGGTCAAATGATATATTTTTGTGGCAGAAGATCGAATCGGGTTTACCAGTGCGGTTTCCCGCAGGCAGCCCCAATCAGCATTTTTCTCACGGTGCTGGTTCTACCTCTAGTTTTTCGCTTCTACGGAAATCTGCACATTGAGCTACGTAACAATTGCACTGTCGGCTGTTTAATGAAGTAGTAAAAACTATAGTATCGCAAGTTGATCAATTACGAATTATTACGCTTTTCACCATCGTGTACTCAGAAGTTGTGATACTGAATCGTGCATTCCGTCGCTCTTGCAAATTAAATACCTACATACACCGAAAAGCTACAGCTAAAATTGGTGCTATAAACATTCTTGTGCACTGTGGGGGAGAGAAGCATATCAAGCGTTTCATCTAGACGTGTTCGTTTTGCCCAATTATTTGCAACGACAGCACAGCAATTTTAGAAGTATGCCACATATCATAGTAAGCATTTCCAGAAATTTTAATACTTCAAAGTTTATTTGCGACCTCTTTGAAGTGTTTTGAATGACCCTGTTTTGTACATATACTTGGAATATTTGTCACATACATAGAAGCGCTAAGTTTACCAATTGTTAACTACACCAAGAACAATTTTGCAGTTACCAGGACCGAGCACGGTTGATGAGCAGCTCATGATCACTCCAACCAAATGCAGCCGATGCATGGCGGGGGTATGATGCAAGCGTCTACCAAAATCAGAGTGCTTAAAGCGGGCAAATTTGCCTTCGAAATAAGTTTGCAGTCCACGTGCACTTATCACAACGTTTACAAGGGCTTTGCAAAAAAAGCACATTCGATAATTAGCGGTATCTTTCAAGAGCCGCGTATACTGAATCGATTTTGTCTGCTTTGGATGTGTTATTAGGTGCAGTTTACAAAATTGCGATATCGTTTAGTATTGCTATGTTTGCGCGGAGTTGTAAACTTGATATTTAGCAATTTTCGAGACTCTTTTGAAAGACAGCGCCGACATTAAATCAACATCTGCTTCCAGCACATACTTGATTTTACATTTTATTTTAAATGCAAAAAAAAAACGTAATCTAAATCGGTGTAGCGATTGCCGAGGATGTCGATTTCACCATTCCTATGTATCCGGAGCTCACGCTACAAGCATTGCGCATTTCAGTGCGGGCGCTCTATCGAGCACGTTTCCGGAGTTTCCTTTCTCCGTGATAACGAAAGGCTAACGGCGACGCGACTGTCAGACATGGATGGAGGATGAGATTGGAATTTTCTACCTTCCCTCATGCCCGACAGCCCTGGCTGTATTGACCTTTTCGCGGTGATCCCGTAGGCGCTGCCATGTTTGATCACGTGGTGACCCGTCCATTGCTTGCCTCAACTGCCTCCGTTGCCTCCTTGTTTACAATGGAAGTGTACGACGCCGGTGCGGCTAAAAAACGTCTGTTTTGGGAGATATCGTGGACGGTGACGGTGAACGACACGAAGCTTTGATCGCAGCTTCAGAGCAGATGCAAAAGCGCTTTCGGAGCCGATTAACCTATGTCCAAATGGCGTAAGCAGCGTATATTGTGCTTGTTCTGAAAGCGGGGCTAAATATGTATTCCAAGCTATCCAAACATACCGCTCATGAATTGAATCAGGTTAGTGTGTTTTGCACTTTGTAGTTTATTTGGCAATATTTGAAGCAGCGGCTTGTCAGTTTCTGACTCAGTGAAGTTCCTCGGTGCGGCCACTATCTGATTATTTTCTGCCTAATCGCTCGCGAGATTGCTCAGTTCCGAAAGATTGGTTCTTGCTGCGAACAAGGCTTGACAGGTAGCTGTTCTGCACATTTCAATACTTTGTAGCAAATGCGTATTATTGCGAGTAACTCGCTTACTCTTGTGGACCGTCACGAAACATTCAGCTTCGACCATTCGTGCGCTCTCGATGTAGTACCGTCACTTACTGTGCGTATATAGTGCGCATATATTCAAGTGTGCGCCCATTCACTTATTCTTGATACGTCGGCGACAGGGTGGGCGTAAGTTTTCCTGCCATTTGGGACAGATGTGTTTAGCTAATGTGCGCGAAACTTACTAGGACAGGAAGCGGCGCTGCTCCCTTTGTCATTGTTAGTGAGTGGTACTCACTCTTGCTGACGTTCTGGGGATGAAGCCCGTTCTTTGAAGGTTAGCGATACAAGACTAGCGGATAAGCAAATTTCTGTATCCTCGAGGAAAGCCGTACATCACGAATTGCCGGTAACACGTTCGGACAGCTGCAGCAGCGGTCCGCGAACTTGGCCACACAGATTCATTCTATTCCTTAACATGTCAGTCACTATTTTCGCAGCCAACTACTGCACACGTCTTCAATCCACATGATTCAATCTAGCATAATTGGAGCACACTGTGTTAGCAAAAACTCAGTTGCATTTCCGACAGCTGATCGCACAGAAGCAAGGTAGAAGCGGTAATGGTTTCGTATTCGTGCGTGGTCGCTGAGGAGAGGTATGGCGCGCCGCCGTGAGCGCCATCTCGCTTCTCTAAACCAAACTGCTCCGCGAAAGGGGTCAATAGCGCCTCTTCCTGTAAACAACCACGCTCTCTCGACGCCTCCAACTATCACGTGACCGAAAGCCATGAGAGAGGGCGTTGCGTTCGGTGCGTAATCTCAACCTCGCTTTGCCGTTCGCTCTCTCGACCTGACCTTCCAATCTTTCCCCTATCGCATCTTTCAGGGCGGTAAGCGGCGCCGGTTGCTCGGGCAAGGAGGTTCTCGCCTTTGTTTTCGATTTAGAACACTCGCAGAGCGTGCTCTCCAATTTCTGTTTTTGATGCGTTAACCAAGGACCCTTGTTGACCCTCGAAGTACATGGCGTGGCTTCTTTGACTCGGAGAGCGGATCGTGCCTCATCGATACCGACAAAAAAGTGAGTACCGCACGAAAGTGCCTTATTTCTGAGAATTGTTATCCCAAAATGCCCTTTGTATGGGCATGTGACGTTTGCGCGACGTGCTCGAAAGGTGTACTGTGTGCTTGCCGCGGTGTTAAATTAAACGTTGATACATGTTTTTCACAGACAAATAATGCTTGCTTTTCCACATTGAATACCTATTTCATGATGCGTTTTCGTGTTTTTCTCGATGATCCTGACAACGTGCGAGATATAGTGCTACACTGACAAATTTAATTCCTAATCATGTTGCAGTCATCCATGGTCCATGGAATGCGTTCGGGACAGTTAGTGTCCCTGGGGGCGAAATGCTATAAAACCCGTGTACTTACATTTAGGTGCACGCCAAGAAATCCATGTGTTCCAAATTATTCCGAAATCCGCCTCTTTGGCGTGCCTCATAATGAGATTGTGGTTTTATTTATTTATTTACTTTTTATGTATTTATTTATATAATATTATATATTATTATTTATTATTTGGCGCGTAAAATTGAATGTTTAAACGTTAAGGAGAGTTAATTACTAATGACAGGCTTATCACAGCTGCTGCTGTACGCATGCCGAAACTTTAGGGCTTCAACTGTGTCGCTCGTTTGGCGATATAGAACTACGCCGCTTGCTATTCCAGTGGCCCACCATTCCTACATTGTTGGCGATCACGAACGCGATCAGGCAAACTTGCTTAGCCGACATAGTTTGTTTGGTATGTTTATTGTTATTCAATTCCTGGGTGGCGCGACAGCGCCGTTCAAAAATATTCCCGCCTCGAATCTTGATACCCATTGTTCTCGCGGAAATCGCGCGCTTGCTTTTAAGTGTTACTGCGCTTGCTTGTAACGTGTTACGTTTCAACTCGTATTGTACTGGTTGCATGTGACCCACCTGTTTTATTCTTTTCATTTGCGTTTACTGACGGTGATGTAACTGTGTGCTGCGCATTCGGTCGAGCTACAGTCACTCACGCTTCAAATATGATTGATAGTTGGCACTTCTAAAATATTACGATCTTTGTGGGTGCCTGCTCATGGATTCAGACTCGGGAACACGCCGCCTTGCGCATAATTTCTTTCGCACTATCCATTTGAGCCAGGAAGTGAATGGCTTACGTTAATTCGCATCGGCGTTCGTATCGCAAGTCATGAATCGGAATATGCTAAATCTCGCGGGCTGAAAACGAAACTTTAGGTAACTGCTAATTCAAATTAATAAAAATCTGGGGCTTTACGTGCCAGAAGCGCGATATGATTATGAGGTACGCCTTAGTAGGGGACTTCGGATGAATGTTGGCCACCTGCGGCTCTCTAACGTGCATCCAATGCACAGCACACAGGCATTTTTGCATTCGCCCCTATTCTAATGCGGCCGCCACAGACGGGATTTGCGCACCTACAAGCACGCCCCATATTTTGTGTCGTTGTTGATTTCTCTGGTTGATTTCTCTGGTTAATGAAATATCACCAGGCCATCTACGCGTTTCCACGCTGTTGTGTTCTTTCGGGGGCTTTACGTGCCAAAACCAGTTCTGATTATGAGGCATGCCGTAGTGGAGGGCTTCGGATTAATTTTGACCACCTGGGCCGGTATTTTGTAGCGATGCCTTATGACTTATTCTATACTAGTCTTATCATCCACCGCTTACGACCGGCTGATCCCGTTAACGCGAGCGGACCGTCGCTCTGACCACGTGCGAAAAGGCATTAGCACCGGAAAGGCATCGCTACAAAATACCAGCCCTGGGGTTCTTTAACGTGCACTGCAACGCAAGCACACGGGCGTTTTTGCATTCCGCCTCCATCGAAGTGCGGCCGTCGCGGCCGGGATTCGATCCCGCAATCTCGTGCTCAGCAGCGCAACACCTTAGCTGACTGAGCCACCGCGGTGGGTCACGCTGTTGTGAATTGCTGCTTTGTTTCTTGTTTACCCATTATTTTATCAGCGCTTTACGGGATCGCTGGTGAAATGTTAAAGCCGTTTCACATTGGGGCGAAAAAAATCGTTCTGTCGCGCACGTCGCAGAGCGATTTTCGCTGGCAGCTTTCATATGCGTCTTTGACCACGCGATTTCCGTCGCAGCGACGCCCAAGGTTGCTCCCTGCTCACAAAGTATCCATGCCTGCATCGTTAAATAAAAACAACATGGTGTAGCGAAGTGACGCAGCAGTTAGTTTTCGGACGCATCAGCTCACCAGGGAGACGACGATGAAGGGGGATGAGCTCTGGCAGCGGCAAGTGCAGATCGGAAGGTACGACAACAAGAAGTAACATTGGAAGAAACTAGATTTATTTAACTTGGCATTAACTTGGTTCCTTAAAACTGTACCACATATCTTATAAATACAACGATGTCATACCGATCGTCGACGGCCTGCCTGACCGGCCTGGTCTCCCGTGGTGAAGTGGCGCCGTGGGCTGCTGTGTCCTTGCTCTCTCCAAAAATGACCGAAAACCCCTTCCTTAAATGTGTTTCTACAGCATTCACGGGGCCCGCGGACCCGTGGGAGACGCAAACCTCTATTCGTCAATCAGGCAAGCCGTCGTGCTCCAATAGGGGCCAGAATTTTGGGGACCACGCAGACATGGTCGCGACAATAGACCGTGAACAACAAATTAGACCATGCCTAATCAACCTTCCCCCCCCCCCCCCATACAGCCGCGCGTGGAGCGACCGCGCTATACACGTGCACACACTCGTTCAAACCCGTTTCGGGATTCCTCAAGGTCGGCCGCGGCAGACGTTCTTCGCGACACCTTCCCCCTACGAAAAAGAGTGTCCCACTCGTTTTTACAGAGCACTTCGAACGTGAAAAGGAAATTATGGCTCTAGAAATTAAGTACATACATGAGGGGTTCGTGTAAGAGAAATGAGAAAGAATAAAAAAATGAACAAGCGCGTTTTAACAAAAATGGAAAAACCCGAATAATCGCGAAACACTAGAAAAGTATTACTAAAGTTCATTAACTTGCGCTGTGATACACATAAGTGTCTGTGTCGTAAGCAGTGAATGTCCTCCAGTCGGAGTAAAGTTCAGTCACAGCGTCAAAGCTTTCTACTGCGCGCACTCTGTCGTTGGTCTCTGTCTCACACACACGATCACACGCACGAACACACACGATCACACGAGGCAAGCCTCTGGTCAGCACTCGGCCGGCACTTGCGCGCACCACGACGAAGATCACACTTTTCTTTTTCTTACGACGTTCGTCAACAGACTCGTCGTCTGCATCATCATCATTGGAGCACTTTCGGACGTGGGAAGGTTTTAACCACGCAACATTCACAACGCGACGTTTTTTCCTGGTTTGGTCAACTAGTTTTTTATGAGGCTGCAGTTCATAGGATTCTTTTCTGACGTCTTCGATGCGGCGTAGCGCGTCTTGTCCTATATCTACCTAGCATCGGTTCATTCTTAGGGACCACAAAGGGGTCGACGCTGTCCGTCTTTCTGGGTGAAAGCTTTTGGTTCTGGCAGTCAGAGCAGGATAGAACGTACTTGCTGACATGCGAGAACATCTTTGGCCAGAAATAACGGCGCCGAACTTTCCCCCATGTGCTCCCGAAGTCGAGGTGGCCCGCCGTAGTGTCGACATGAGAGTGCCGTAAAACCTCCGGCCTCAAACACGATGGGACAACGAGTGCCGTGCGACTTTCATGAAAGCCGTTCGTCCTTCTGTACAAAACACCATCAACTTACCGAAAGCTCCGTGCCGTTCTTTTCGTTTTCCTGACAACGGGCGCACTCGGCTGCTCTAGGTGCTGTATCGCTTCATTCATCCATGAATATTTTCTCTGCTTTTTTCCAACCTCCACATGATCCAGCACGAGCAACTGTAACGGGTTTTCTTCGCTTACTGGTGCGGAATCATGCGGAAGGTGGGCAAGCGTAGCGGGGTTTCCATGTTCATAGCTAAAGCGCTGCCGTAACTTTGGTCGGTCCCCTTTGCTCGGACAGGCAATGCGAGGGGCTGACTTTTCGACAGATTACAAAATGGTAGGCCGGACGGGCCCCCTACGCCCGGCCGTCCCCGTTTCCCGAGGGTAGAACTGCTCACTGCGAGTAACTCGTTGCTCCCTCCGTTGGGGTCCGTCTTCTCGGAACCGTTGCCAGCACTGGGGCGCGAGGTGGCCGATCCGGCCGCACAGCTGGCATCGTGGTCGGCTGTCGTCGTCAGCGAAACTTCGCGCTGGCCAAGGCAAGGGGGCTGGGCGACGTACGTCTTAAATAGCCTTCAGGCGGTCGGATAACGAGGCTATGGAATCCGCTATGACCTTCAGGTCTCTGTCGTGGTCTGTGGCCTCTCGCGCGCAATGACGCTCCGCCGCAGCGCATGTAGCGAAACATGTCGGAAGCGACGGCATTGTTGCTACAGAGGGTGTCACTACAACGGGAGGTGTCGATCCATATGGGATCCACGACTGTGGGCCGGCAGAGAAATGGGTTCCGATGGGGTGTGACTGGTAGGCATGCGCCATCAAAGCTGCCTGATTTATGCGTTGCAAAATTTGGAGAAAAGCATAGCAACTGTCCGGGTTTGCGATGATTATTTTTTCCTGCACGTCCGGACGCAGACCGCGCATGAGGTGCCGCAACCGATCCTCTTCAGTCATGGACGGGTTAACTCTGGCGCACAGCTGCACAACGTCATAGTAATATTGCTCGGGGGACTCTGATGGCAGCTGGGTCCTGTTTTGCAGCCGCAAATGGGCGATCTCAACTGAGTGGCGACTCGTAAACGATGTTTTTAGAAGTGTCGCCCACTCTTCCCACGAATTAGGGGCACCCGTTAAAATTTGAGTTGTGTGCCACTTTTTTGCATCCCCGTCCAATGCTAGATACAAAATTTAACTTTCGTTGCTTGATCCCAGTTGTTCAATGAGGCTACATGTTCGTAGCAAAGCAGCCACTCAGCGATTGATTCTTCTGGCGTGCCTCTAAAGACTGGCGGTCCGACGAAAGGTTTAGCTTGGGGAGTAGACATGGTAGCGAAAATAGTAGGGGCTTCAGTCATAGTACAGCTCTCAGAGTAGGTTCCTGAGGTTTGTTACCACGGCCCATGATGTTAGAGCGTGGATTTCGCTACCCCGCACCTCCACCACTTTGTAGCGAAGTGACGCAGCAGTTAGTTTTTCGGACGCATCAGCTCACCAGGGAGACGACGATGACGGGGGATGAGCTCTGGCAGCGGCAGGTGCAGATCGGCAGGTACGACGACAAGAAGAAGTAACATTGGAAGAAACTAGATTTATTTAACTTGGCATTAACTTGGTTCCTTAAAACTGTACACACATATCTTATAAATACAACGATGTCATACCGATCGTCGACGGCCTGCCTGACCGGCCTGGTCTCCCGTGGTGAAGTGGCGCCGTGGGCTGCTGTGTCCTTGCTCTTTCCAAAAATGACCCAAAACCCCTTCCTTAAATGTGTTTCTACAGCATTCACGGGGCCCGCGGACCCGTGGGAGACGCAAGCCTCTATTCCTCAATCAGGCAAGCCGTCGTGCTCCAATAGGGGCCAGAGTTTTGGGGACCGCGCAGACATGGTCGCGACAATAGACCGTGAACAACAAATTAGACCATGCCTAATGAACCTTTCCCCCCCCCCCCCCCGATACAGCCGCGCGTGGAGGGACCGCGCTATACACGTGCACACACTCGTTCAAACCCGTTTCGGGATTCCTCAAGGTCGGCCGCGGCAGACGTTCTTCGCGACAATGAAATCTAGCCAAATATTCCAATTTCATATTATTGTTTTTGAAAATAGAATAGTACACAATTTTTCAGCCTTTAAACGCGTTGAGACTTTGCGATCGCTTAGTCCGCAGCTGCGGCGAGTGAAAATGCTGCACAAACCACATAAGCGTGCGGCGTGGTGGGTGGTTTTGTTTTGTACACTCTAGTTGTGTTGTTGCGGTACGATGGAAGCCACAACTCTTCTCCTGGAAGAGTATTTGCTTCTCCCAAAGAAGAAGCTACTGTTAAGTGTGCAAGTGCCTGGCACAATTTGTAGCAATGAAGACGTTGACGACGGCGACGATCACGAGGGTACGTGCCGCATGTTAAAGGCGGCGTCAGCTCCCTACCTGGATAGCATGCAGCTTCTCCTTTTAAATGAATTGTGCGAGCTGGAGAAAACAAAAATTGTGGATGAAGCTCCTGAGCCACAGGCGCTGGTGGGTACGCTCTGTCAAAACACATTGAAACCGGTGCGCGACATTGCTCCTCTGAGCTTCCGACACATGGTAAAACAGGAAAGCGCCTATTTCGACGGCGTTTGCTGTTACGTCACGTTGCTCCGCCCACATCGCGCCGATCGCTGCGACTCAGCGACGGAAATTCCAACATGTTGGAATCCCGTCGCGGAGAGCCCGCGACGTCGCGGCGGTCGCTGAGCGACGGAATTCGCTGTGTCGCTGTGTGAAAATCGCGCCATGCGAAACAGCCTTTACTCTTATGTAGCGATTTCCTGCAACGCACTTCTCTGGAAGCGAAGGGAAATTGAAATTTTAGTGTTGTTACGAACGTTTAGCATAGCGCTATATATCGCTTTATACCGTTGCCGCGACGTTCTCAGGCACAAGTCTGGTTGGCGCATGCTCGCTAAGCTGCACCGGTTGTAGGCGTGGCGTGCTTTTTAGGCAATGCAAGCAAACCAACCGGTAGCAGTTGGATACGGTAGCGGCAATAGTAGAGCGGCATATGGTAAATGCTTGTTCATTTAATGTTCCAGTGGGAACCGGTGAGTTACCTGGATAATTAAATAAATTGAGGTATGTTACCTACTCGCGCGTAGCGTCAAGCGTTGAGCAAAATCAGAGACTTGCTGCGTTCCATCAGCAAGCTGAAGCGCTGGTAAACAGAACGATGCTTCAGAGAGTAGTTTCCTGAGATCCACATAACGATAGGCCTTTGTTATCGCAAGACTAATCATTTGCAACGCTGAAAAGGTCATTTCTGATTCCTCTTGTGCCATAGACATGCGGAATATAGTTTACAAGTCAGGCCGCATTATTATTCCAGTAGATTATGTGTGGCCATATACGTGGTGTCTTTTTCAGCCGCACCAATTTTTTTTTTAATTGCCCGTGGCAGATAGCACAATTATAAACCTAGATCAAAATTACTCGATAAGGCGGCCATTACCTTACGAGAAACCAATGCTTTTTAAAGAATTGACTTAATTGCGGTAATAAACACTTCAACTACTTTTCAGCACATATTTTAATCTACGAATTGTAACTAGTGGCTCTGCAATGTATATCGACTTAGACGGAGATTTGAGGACTACGTTAGTTTCGATATAATAATTTTGAATGTGTCCACCGAAATGAATTGGCGTTCCAGTTAGTGTGTGCTTGAATGTATGAAACAGCGTTTTCTTTAAAATTAAGTTAAGAAACAGTGCATTTTTACTACAAGTTTGATACCGCATATATCGAAACCGTTGCCCTCCTCAGAATTCCTTCCAAGTCGATATGCCTTGCGTAATCAGTCGCTACAATTCGTAGATAAAAAATGAGCAGTAAAGTAGTTAATAAACGTTTATTAGTCTAACAATGTCAATTGTTAAATTAAACGTTTTCATTTTTCGTAGAATAGGCCACCTCATCAAGTAATTTAGACCAATTTGGATAGCACTTGGGCAAGCGCAATGGCCCAGTCATATCACATGCTTCAAACCATTACGTTATTGAGCTGCTTTCTGTGTCACAGACACACACACACACACACACACACACACACACACACACACACACATATATATAATATTATATATATATATATATATATATATATATATATATAGGGTTCCAAAGTTGTGCGGGAAAGCCACTCTCCGTAAGCGTAGGAGCCGCGGTCGCGCGGCACTGCCAGTAAAGATTTTTTTTGCTTTCTTTATATTGTTTATCATGTTCAGAGTAAAACTCGATTGCTCACCTCACGTTTATGAGCCTGGATTGTATGCTTACGTGCCTTAGTATGCAATCATTGCTTAAAATACAGCGTGTGACGAACATGCGCACCGGTGCAATAAATCTTACAGTAGCACTTTCCATCGTCACACTTTCTGTCGCGATCGAGCTAGATCGAGATAGTATTTCTCGGTCGCGATTGGCTCCTTTGTGCTTACTGTGGAAAGAAGCCAACCGCAGTCGAGTATTTTCACCCAGATCAGGCTCGATAGCGATCGAAAGTGGCCGTGTGACACCAGTATTACAGGTAGGTATGCATGCATGCGATCACGGCCCGTGACAGCTGAAAATTTGAATGCGCGATTGAACAGCGCTGTCGCGTCCAACATTCCTTGTGTTCAAGGTATGATAGCTGAATTCAGGACAATGACGCGAGCAATTCGTAAATCGCTCACGTCGATGCAGTCTGAAATTCTTTGCATTGCGCTGCACCACTATGTTGATTCTAATGATTGCAGTATACCTTATACTTGTCGCGTTCTACACGTCACTGAAAATTTTATGTGTTATGGGTCTCATGTAGCCGACACACGTGCTGACTAAGGCGGCATGCATTACGTATTTATTGTACGTGTAAAGTTCTTCTGGTACAAAAAATTCTGCAACTTCTGCAGTGCCGTGGTTAAAACAAAACATGCTTTTATTTTTTGCTTGTTGAACACACTACAATCTTTATATCGTTTTGACAGGAGCATTCGAATAGCTGGTTTGCTTAAACGATGCCATTGCCATATACCACGGCTGCGTTAAATGTCAGAGTACAGGTGATTTCTAAGAATTTTTATACACAAGCTGAGATTCCAGCTGATAACACGAATTAAAATGACCACCAATTTTTCTTAATGCTAAGCCGCTATTGGAAATTGCCAACGAGCCAGGCAATAAGGTGCATTTCATTGAAATTTGTGGTTCCTAACGCAGCGACGTCAATTAAACAAAAACAAAAGCAGACCAAGGAGTCGCAGTGTTCAAAAGCCAACTAACAGTTGACAAGCAATGAAGTGATAACCATCCCTATCACGATGAGAAGTGAACGAGACCGGCCAAACAGCAACACTTCATAATACAACGTTGCTAAGTGTTACCGTCACCCTGTAATTATTTTATTAAACTTCCAGTCCGTGCCAGAAAACAAAGCAATTTTCACACTTCACACCGAGCCTGGAAATGGTACAAGCACGAAAACAAACACTTGTCCTAGACACGCGCACAGATTGAGCCTTGATACAGGCGGTAATATAATTATGAATACAAGAACGACATTCTTATGGAGCGAATGACAGTTACATCGCATATTTTATGTACTTTAGGAGTCCGCCTGTCATGGCCCACAGGCAGCAGCCACTGGAGTCAGCGCATGTAGCAGATTTCGCACGTGGCACCGCGAAAAATGCTTACTATTTTCGGTGTGGTTGCGACAGTTCGGCACCCGACACCCTGTCATACTGAAAGAGCCTTCGGTGCGTAGTATGACACTGATTCTACAATTCAAACGAGAATACACTTGCGATCACACGTCTCGCGACCAGCAGCATCGAAGAAACAGCAGCAAAAATAATAACAGTGCCGATGTCAAGTGCGCTTGGCCTGCCGGAACCCGCGGAGTGTTGGCGTCGCCAGCGAAGTGTTGGCTTCTCCGCTGCGCAGCGGAACCACTATTGACCACATTATGGTGCTCGGCGAATAGTGGCGCTGGAATCACAGGAGGCGGAGCGAGCGGCACGGGGAAAACAGTGGCGCAACTCTGGCTCCCTAAAGGGAGCCTATACAGTTACTCTAATGATGACGCCACCACAGCGTTCCTTCGTGGTGTAATGCGAAGCATACTAAATTACAAATTAGTCTGATACGTATTCAGTGTACATCTTGTTAGCTTTAACATGCTTATAAACCACGACGTTAAAGTAACTATATTATTGTACTAAATGCATTTGTTTTATGACTTGCTTGTGCATGTAATGCACTCGGTGAAACGACAAAAAGTGAAAGAAGGCACGACCATGCACCGACGGTATGATTACGTGAGCGCCAGTTTGTCGACCGCAGAACCGCCAAGGCAACGCCAAGAATGATAGCCGCCCGAGGGAATCTAGATAAACCAATGAAACTGGAGGCTTGTCGAAAGATAAACTGTGTATCCGTACCATTTGTGCTTTCATCTTGGGGGGTCACCAGAGCTCGTGAAGATCCCGAATTTCGCAAAACTCGGCGCATCCTGCATAGCACCCCATGACGTAATTTTGTCAAATGAATTGAAATTTCGTGAAAGGCATTATCAGCCGTACCAGTTTCCGCTGCTGAGCGCGACGTGAAAGTTAATTCAAGCGTTTTAATTCGCTCAGTCAAGCGAGGAACTTCTTGGCAGAGGCTGTAAGTTTTTAAATGGTGGTGCTTAACTGTCCCCCGACTGAATTGACCTCCTCCAGCTTCTGTATCGTTGATAAAGCCACAGCGAAAGCATCAGCCTCGGCCTTGCTCATGGGCACCGGGTTCGACTCTGCAACTATGACAGTACTGTCAATAACACTACTATGCACAGACTACACGCGAGGTAAAAGTAACTTCCTTCCAGCAAAATACGGGAGGCAATCAGCTGCCTTAGTCAAGAACATTTCAGTTTGTCCGACTGCTGTAGAAAAAGGCGCTATGTACTGAGTCCGCTATTTATTTGTGCGAGCTACTCCGAATAAGTCAGGATGAGCAGGGTAAGCCTAAATATGGTATTATTTCATCAAAGAATCTCTGGATGCTCCCCATGTTCAGCACAAAAGCTAAAACTATAGGAGTGTGTTGTAGACTGCATACTAATCCGTGGGTACTTTGGCTCTAGAGTGGAAGCAGCTAAGAGAAGGTTGTGTATAAATTTACCGCCCCGAAAGAGCAAATGTCTTGTTCGAATATTGAGGATTGTTTTTAACTCGCATACATCTAGAAATTTTGAAGAGAAATTAACATATACCACATCAGTTAACACTCTGTATAGAGTAATACAGGGTGTTTCAGCGAACACTTCCAAAAATTCTTAAAGTTGCCTGTGGCAGATAGCCCAATAATAGTTCATGAGCTGGTCTACTCAAAGAGGCGGACATTACTTGCACAAGAAATTGAAATGCATAATCGAATCATTAACAAAAATTCACTAATTAGGTTTTTAACTAATTACCTGATGGCACATGGTGCAATTTACAAATTGTAGCCGTGGAGTACGCAAGGCTGATCCACTTGGAACAAATTATCGGGATGTCACCAGTTTCAACATAATAATTCCCGAAGTTTGCGGAGAAATGCATTGGCGTTCCAGTTAGTTTCTTAAGAAAACGTCGCTTTATGCATTGAAGCACAAAACTAACTGGAACGCCATGCATTTCCCCAAAGTTCGGGAATTATTACCCTGAAACTGGTGTCATCCAGAGAATTTATTCCAAGTGGATCCGCTTGCGGACTCCACGGCTACAATTTGTGAATTACAATATGGGCGTCAGGTGATAAGTGAAAAAGTTATTAGGAGATTTTTGTTGATTAGTCGATTATGGCACTTCAATTTTGTGAAAGTAATGTCCGCCTCTCCGAGTAGACCAGCTCATTAACTACAATTGGGCTATCTGCCAAAGGCAACCTTAAATAAATTTTGAAAGGGTTCGCTGAACGCACTGTATACCATAAACGACACATGTTCTGTAACCTTTGATATCGGGTCAATATATGATGGGACAGCAACATCGTTAACTTATCGTAGATACGAAGGCGCAAAGGAAGGAAAAAGCCGCTTAACTCTTTCACTTCTTATGGCCACCCAGAAGTACGTAGCCCATCGAAAGGACACAAAATAACTGGAGTTAAACTAGGCAGGGGAATGTTGCTCTATAAGTACATGGGTACAGATGCAGTATAATAGGGCAAAGAAATATCGATAGGCACGCAGTAACTATGCAAACATTTGGGAAACAAATAAAACACAAATGCACGCGACATGAAGAAGCTATTGGCCTCGTGCACTACTGATGGCGGCGCTGCGAACGGCGCTCCGTGACGTCAGAGGGGGGAATCACCTTTGTGGTCCGCTACGATCCGGCTGGAATAGCTTCATTTTATGCGTTTTCTCGCGCTCTAACTGCGTGCTCGCGTAGCACGGCACTCTCCAATTGCCATCTACATTTTTTCCTAGTGTTACCTTTATTATTGCCAGCTTTAGAGGACAGGAAACCTTGTATATTAGATGTGTCTTCCATATAACCGCCTGATGCGGTTACCCAGTGGTTCTGGCGTTGCGCTGGTTAGCTCGAGGTCGCTGTTTCGATCTCTTCCGTGGTGGCCACTTTTAATGGGGGCAAATTGGCAACACGTTCGTGTGCATTGTGATTTAGGTGCATGGTAAAGAACTCCTTGTGCTCAACCTAATCCGGAGTCCTACACTACGTGCCTGATAATCATAAGGTGGCTTTGACACGTAAAATCTCAGACGTTATTTTTACAGCAAAGTTGTATACCTCTCGTTGGTCGGAAAATTTTGTGGCGCAAACACAAAACGTCATACTCCATACCAGCTGTGCGGTGGCTTCGCCGAGCTAGGGGCGAGAGAGCTGAGAGACTGTGAAAGCAGAGTATAAAAATAGCACTGCGCAGCATAGCGGATGCGAGGTCGAGAGTAGGAGTGAGGCATGTGGTAGTGGGACGCGAAGAGCTGCTGCCGACGCCGATCGCGTTTCCCCGCGTTCGCGCCGAACACGCCTGCTGTCCTTGACTGCAGCCGATGCCTCTGGCGGCGGCTCGGTCGGTTGTCACCAGACCATAGGCGCCGACTACGGGGGCTCCGGGGCTCGATCCCCTCCGGAATATTCCCTGGAAGGCTGAGCACCCCCCCCCCCCAGAGATCCGTAGTCTACCCCGCCCCAACATGTCATTACCGAAGTTCGTTTCCCACATAATTTGAGGATTATCTTGCGTTGCCTCCACATTCTCACTTTTGTTGTGGCTAAAAGCTTACGACACCAGTGTTGGCGTGGACGTGCACGGCTTTTAATTTATACTTTCGATTTATTTCGGCAAATCCTGACAATAGGAGGACAAGCGCATTAGAAGCACAAGCGGTGGCTACCTCATCCGTGTTTCCTCATTTTAACATTTTTTAAAAGTTTCCGCGGAGAACACCACGCACAGACACAATATATTTAAATATATACAAAGGACAAAGTTTATCATTTGTTAAAGAGAAGGAGGTAGTCAACTAAATGGATAACCGATACCTCATCATCATTGTCATCATCATCAGCCTATATTTTATGTCCACTGCAGGACGAAGGCCTCTCCCTGCGATCTCCAATTACCCCTGTCTTGCGCTAGCGTTTCCAACTTGCGCCTGCAAATTTCCGAACTTCATCATCCCATCTGGTTTTCTGCCGACCTCGACTGCGCTTCCCTTGTCTTGGTATCCATTCTGTAACCCTAATGGTCCACCGGTATCCATCCTACGCATTACATGGCCTGCTCAGCTCATTTCTTCCGCTTAATGTCAACTAGAATATCGGCAATCCCCGTTTGTTCTCTGATCCACACCGCTCTCTTCCTGTCTCTTAACGTTAGTCCTAAATTTTTCGTTCCATCGCTCTTTGTGCGGTCCTTAAATTGTTCTCGAGCTTCTTGCTAACCCAAGTTTTCTGCCCCATTGTTAGCACCGGTAGAATGAAAGAGTGTACACTTTTCTTTTCAACGACAGTGGTAAGCTCCCATTTAAGATTTGGCAATGCCTGCCGTATGCACTCCAACCCAATTTTATTCTTCTGTAATTTCTTCTCGGGTCAGGGTCCCCTGTGAGTAATTGACCTAGATAAACGTACTCCTTTACAGACTCTAGAGGCTGACTGACGATCCTGAATCCTTGTGCCCTTGCCAGGCTATTGAACAGTATCTTTGTCTTCTGCATATTCATCTTCAACCCAATTCTTACACTTTTCTCGATTAAGGCTCAATCATTTGCTGTAATTCACCTATACTAGAGAATGGATATGTTGATGTAGGTTCACCTCACTTCAAATTACCTTGCGTGTTTTGACCCTGAAAAAAAAAACCTGCGACTTCAGTGACCCCTTCGGCAGAGTTTCTATCAAGGGCGTGTGAAAAGTACGTGAGTGATATGTCGCAATATTGGTTCTCTTTCCAGTAGCAATTCTGGCGACAAAAAATAACAGAAAAAAGGCTTCTAATTATTTACAACAACATTTTTGCGCATTAGGTATGGAAACATCGTTCTAGCATGCAGAGGCCATAAATATGGGGTGTTTCAGCAAACACTTTCAAGAAAAATTTTAAGGTTGCACAATTCTAGTTCATGAGCTGGTCTACTCGAAGAGGTGGACATTACTTGCACAAAAAATTAAAATGCATAATCGACTAATTAAAAATTCACCAATAAGGTCTTTAACATATTGTTACGGGGAGTATTTAATTAAACGTGAACGGCTAGCGCTTGCCTAGTCAAGACTGCACAGAGCGCACAGGTTCCAGCAGGTTTTCAGTCCGACAAGAGAGCCTCTGACCCAGCCCCACTACAATGTCTTTGTCTTTGCCATTGCTCGTGACATTATCCCCGGCCGATGAAGCACCGTCCCGGTGCTTGTTGTGATCAAAATAGATTATCACAGTTGTAAAGTTTGAGGCGGGAAACATGTACGATGTCAGTTCGCGGTGCGGCAGTCGATGAGTGGATGCCATGGGAGATATCTCATAGGTGACAGGAGTCACCTGGCGCAGCACGCGATAGGGTCCGACGTACCGCGACATTAACTTTTCACACAGGCCGACGCGACGAGATGGGAGCCAGAAAGGACGAGAGCCCGCTGGAAAATCAGTATCCCGGTGTCGACGATCGTAGATGGCCTTTTGTGCGGTCTGCGATGACGTGAGCCGAGCGCGGGCTACTGTGCGCGCGACGAGCGCACGCGTGATGACATCTTGCGCATAGGAAGTCGTGGACGTGGAGGCCGGATCAGAAGGGAGCAAGGTGTCAAAGGGTAGTAAGGATGGCGTCCAAAGAGAAGATAGAAGGGTGAGTAGCCGGCAGTTTCATGACGCGATGAGTTGTATGCAAATGTGACGAACGGGAGCGCAACGTCCCAATCATGGTGGTCATCGGAAACGTACATGGAAAGCATGTCGGTCAGTGTACGGTTTAAGCGTTCGGTGAGTCCATTAGTTTGAGGGTGATATGAGGTCGTGAAGTTGTGATGAGTAGCACATGATCGAAGTAGATCGTCAACCACGCGAGACAGGAAGCAGCGACCGCGATCTGTGAGTAGGTGACGTGGAGCACCATGTTGGAGGATGTTCAACGCACTTTCCAACTACCGCAGACCACTCAGAAAATATTATTTTATCCGCGTAATAGTAAAAGTATTACGTTAAAAAACCCAGAAAGTCTAGTGAACATTTCGCCCTTACACATCTGCCCTGCTTTTCGATTTTATGTTAGCGCTCCAGCCATATTCGGCATAGTTACCAGCAAACCTAAACTTATCAATTTTCTTCTTTTAGTTTTTGAATAGGCATGGCCCGCTTACAAAGCAAAATATTTTAGAAACTGTGATCTATGAAAAAGTTGACGCTTGTTTTTCTTACGCGACAACACTAATGCTTGTAGCTGGACGAATCTAGCCCGGTGAATGTGCATGCCACCCACGGTAGGAGCAAGGAAGCAATGGGTTATGCTGAGCCGACTAACATGCAGGGTCAAGCTATGTCAGGGTGGCAGTTAGCCATTTTAATAAGAAAATTATGCGAAAGTCAGTACTGCAGCATAAGACTACGTAATTTTGTTTTGCTCGCAATTTTTTTTTGCGCCCTTGTATCAGACATTCCAAACCACATTTTGCAACAATGCCTCAAATGCAATGCATGCATTAACGTACCGCAGTGACCACCTAGTTTCTTGAGAATGGCATCAAACTGCTTCCATGATATGCTAAACGCGTTGGGCAGCAACAAAATCGGAATGTCTGTGGCAAACGGAGTGGGGACCGAACACGCAGCACGCGCTGAAAGATCGAACACACTATTACAGCGCAGGCACCGTAGCTGAAGGCAAATCCCGCATTCATTCTCAAAAATGTCCGACAAATGATTATGAGTGCGCCGCGAAAAACGGAAAGCAATGGGGAGAAGCCAACGCCGTACATGCACGTATACACACAGAGAATAGCAGTCGACGCCAGGAGCAATCTACACTGAGCGTGGTGACGACTGCTCAGCTCGATTTCGCAGGGATTGTGTCCGAAACATTCCGTACATACTAGTCGAAAAACCTGCAGACAGGCTTTTCAATACTCGAGCAGAGGATGGCCGACAGCTTCAAGTCGCCTTCACGTAGAGAGCGCGAGTGCCCGCGGCGCGGCAGGGAGTCCCCCCATTGACGTGACAGGCGAGAGGGCGTCACTGAAATATCTCGGGGAGAATAAGACCATGTTGGTGCGCCACAGCGACCCTACATAGCGGCTTTGCCTCACGAGCCCAACGGCTTTCGTGGCTTGCATGAGCCCGTCGCTTGACCACATGGGACTCGAGGATGGTCCTACAGATTTAGTTCTACCTTTTGAAAGTTGAAAATTCCGAGGTTTTACGTGCCAAAACAATTATATTGCTACACGCGTGTGGTATTTGGTTGTTTGAACGAGGCGCGCGGGTGCCTAGACGAAGAAGACGAACTGCTCTGGGCTCTCGGGCTATCGGCTGATCTGGCCAGCGCTGCAGCTATCATTTGTAAATATACTTGTAAATAGTCTCCTGTACTTAGTCCTTCGTTCGCGTAACATTTTGGTGGACGTGCCGTTCCCCGTCCTCGCCACGGAGCTCCGCAGCGGCTGCACCGTCCAGCTTTCCGCCATGGCTCCCGGTGACACCTCGTCTGCTGCTGCTACTGCAACTCCAACCACAACGTACGTCACGGTAGCCACTCCCCGCGATCCTGGCATATTCTCCGGCCAAGATAATGTCGACGTTGATGACTGGCTACGCATGTATGAGCTTGTTAGCCGCAACAACCACTGGGACCCTACCATAATGCTAGCTAATGTCCTCTTCTACTTGGGCGGAACACCTCGTGTCTGGTTCCGGACACACGAGGAGGAGATCTCTAGCTGGGACGCTTTCAAGGAGAAGCTCCGCGACCTCTTTGGAAATCCGACCGGTCGGCAGCAGGCTGCAAGGAAAGAGCTTGCTACTCGAGTTCAGTCTTCCTGAATCGTATGTCTCGTACATACAAGACTGCTAGCTCTTTGCCGGAAAGTCGACGAGAACATGGTCGAAGTTGACAAGGTTGGCCACGTTCTCAAAGGGATCGCGGACGATGCGTTCAACTTGTTGATCTTCAACAATGTGTCTACCATCGACGTCATTGTCAAGGAATGCCGCCGCTTTGAGCTCGCCAAAAGCCGCCGCGTCATTCCACATTATCCCGGCTCCCTAACAAGCTGCGACGTCGTCCTGCGTCGCCCTTACCGCTTCGCCCCCCTCCAATGAGACCGTCACGCGTATTGTTTCGCCGTGAGATCGAGGCTGCCAGTCCTGCCACGTTCCATCCGCGCCCACTAGACCCCACCATTGACCAACAGCCCCAGCGATCTCCCTCATTCAGGAGGTTGTGCGGCAAGTTTGCCAACCTCGGTTTTCCTGCTGCCTGCTCCATCTCCCGACCTGACGCCCGACTGGTGCCGACAGCTGCGCCGCGCAGCGATCTGTATTCCAGATACCGCAACCCTACAGAAGGAGAACTCCGGACGACAAGCCCATTTGCTTTCGTTGCCACCGCATTGGCCACGTCGCTCGCCACTGCCGCACCTCCTGGTCATCGCCATATTCGAGCTACTTTTCGCCGTCTCCTCGCCCATATGCTGACCCTCGCCGCTACTCGCCTCGCCGTATGCCTTCGAGCTCTCACGTATCCATCGATGACAGTCGTCCCACTCGCTCGCCGTCACCTCAGCGCCGTCGGTCCCCGTCGCCCCAGCCGCGCCGCTATTCGTCGCCGACCATTATGAACCCTCCCGGACGGAAAACTAGGCCATGCAGCTCTTGGAGGTAGTGCTGCATCACGTTCGTCCTGTCCAAATCCTCCGTTGACGCTCCTCACGAACACGAACTTAATTGAAGTAGATGTAGATGGTGTCCCGTTGACGGCATTGATTGATACTGGAGCCCAAGTGTCTATAATGAGCGCTAACCTATGTCGTCGCCTCAAAAAAGTTCTTACGCCTGCCGTCACCGAGCCGTACGCGTCGCCAATGGCGCCACTGTTGCCGTCTGTGGTATGTGCACTCGCGTAGGAATTGCTGGCCGCCAAGTTCCGTCCTGTTCTCCGTGCTGACCAGTTGCCCTCATGACCTAATCTTCGGGCTCGACTTTCTGACGACGCATTCTGCCCTCATCGACTGTTCCACCGGTACGCTGTGCCTCGAGCTTCCTCTTGTTTCCGACGTTTGCCCGAACAACCGCACACCCTACGCACTACGCGTTGTTCGGTTACCTCCAAAAGCCCTAACCTTCGTCGAATTGGCCTCAACGGCAACCGTGCCTGATGGCGACTATGTCGTCGCCCCTATTCGTGATGTCCTCCTGGCGCGCGACATCTCTGTGCCGCACTCCGTCGTTACCCTTGCCGCTAATCGAATGGTCTCCCCGTCATCAATTTTGGCTTGACGAAGCAAGTGTTACCTGAAGGCATAGCGGTGGCCACGCTCCGGTCAGTGACAGACGACCACGTCACTGCTTTTGCAGCCGACGCGTCTCCAGATCCTCCTGATTACCCGCAGGATGCCTTGAACCTCGACGGCCCATTACGTCCCATGGTCACTCCGGACCTCGCCCCTGGCCAAGCAGCCGCCCTGTATCGCCTTTTGCTCTCCTATCGCGACATATTTGACACTGCAATCGCCCACTTGGTCAGACGTCCCTTGTTAAGCATCGCATAAACACTGGTGATGCTGTTCCCATTCATCGCCGACCGTATCGCGTGTCCACGGCAGAGCGGCAAGTTATTCAGCAGGAAGTCAACAAGATGCTCGCCAAAGGCATTGTTGAACCCTCGTCGAGCCCTTGGGCGTCGCCGGTGGTGCTCGTCAAAAAGAAAGATGGCACGTGGCGTTTCTGTGTTGATTACCGCCACCTAAACGAATCACCAAAAAGGACGTTTACCCGTTACCACGAATTGACAACCCTTGATTGTCTTCACGGTGCCAAATACTTTCGTCCATTGACCTTCGATCTGGTTATTGGCAGATTTCCGTCGATGAGCAACACCAAGAAAAGACCGCTTTCGTCACTCCAGATGGCCTCTACCAATTTAAGGTTATGCCGTTTGGTTTATGCAATGCCCCCGCCACGTTCGAACGGATGATGGACTCTCTGCTTCAAGGTTTCAAATGGTCAACTTGCCTTTGTTACTTCGACGACGTCCTTGTGTTTTCTCCTACGTTTGAGACGCACCTTGAGCGCGTCGCCGCTATACTTGACGTCTTCCGCAAGGCTGGGCTCCAATTAAACTCATCGAAGTGCCACTTCGGGCGCCGACAGATTACAGTGCTCGGCCATCTCGTCGATGCTTCCGGAGTACAACCCGACCCGGAGAAGGTTCGAGCAGTAACAGCTTTTCCTGTACCTCAGTCTGTCAAAGACGTCCGGAGTTTTGTGGGGCTCTGCTCTTATTTCAGACGGTTTGTGAAAGATTTCGCAGCAATCGCTCGACCACTCACTGAACTTCTGAAGAAAGACGTGCCTTTTACGTGGGGTTCCCCTCAGGCTGCCGCATTTTCACGCCTTATCACGATTCTGACCAATCCACCGATCTTGGCCCACTTTGACCCGTCCGCACCTACAGAGGTCCGAACCGATGCCAGTGGTTATGGGATCGGCGCAGTCTTAGCGCAACGACAACACGGACACGACCGCGTTATAGCCTACGCTAGCCGGCTCCTGACAACTGCGGAGCGCAACTATTCGATTACCGAGCGCGAATGTCTTGCTCGTTGGGCTGTTTCAAAGTTCCGCCCATATTTATATGGCAAGCCCTTCTCAGTAATCACAGACCATCATGCGCTGTGTTGGCTTTCGTCGCTCAAGGATCCTACTGGCCGGCTCGGTCGTTGGGCTCTCCGCCTACAAGAATATCCCTACACAGTGACGTACAAGTCGGGACGCCAACACCAGGACGCAGATTGCCTCTCTCGCTACCCAGTCCAAGACCCGACCTCTACGTCCGATACTGACACCGACGCCTGCGTTCTCTCTGTTTTTCCACTGGTCCATGTCGCCGACGAGCAGCGCCGTGACCCGTCCTTGCGTGTCATCATTGACCGCCTGGAATCGTCACTTGCCGACAGCTCCCTTCGCTTATTCACACTTCATGATGGCGTACTCTACCGCCACAACGTTCACCCGACGGCCCAGCATTACTCCTTGTGATCCCTAAACACCTTCGCTCGGCTGTTCTCCACGAGCTTCACGACCTCCCCACTGCCGGTCACCTCGGTGTGTCACGTACCTACGACCGGATCCGCCGACGCTTCTTTTGGCCAGGGCTTGCTCGCTCCGTTCGAAGATACGTAGCTGCGTGTGAGAAATGCCAGCGACGCAAGACACCTTCGACGCTCCCTGCTGGGTACCTTCAACCAATTGACATTCCCGCGGAACCATTCTTTCGGGTTGGTTTAGATTTACTTGGTCCTTTTCCTCTTTCTACCTCTGGGAACAGGTGGATCGCTGTGGCCACAGATTACGCCACGCGCTACGCCATCACCCGAGCGCTCCCTACAAGCTGTGCCACAGATGTTGCCGATTTTTTCTACGCGACGTGATTTTATTACATGGAGCTCCGCGACAACTTCTCACAGACCGTGGCCGGACATTCCTGTCGAAAGTTCTCGCGGACATCCTGCAGTCCTGTGCCACGAGGCACAAGCTATCCACGTCATACCATCCGCAAACGAATGGCCTCACGGAGCGTCTTAATCGCACTCTCACAGACATGCTCGCGAAGTATGCGTCTTCCGACCACACTGACTGGGACCTCGCTCTACCGTTTGTCACCTTTGCGTATAATTCCTCGCGCCACGACACAGCCGGTTATTCGCCATTTTTCCTTCTGTTCGGCCGAGAACCAGCACTGCCCCTCGACACAAGCTCCCCGTTCACGCAGCACCCACCAGTGAATATGCACTTGACGCCGTCGCCCGCGCTGCCCACGCAAGGGAAATTGCCCGTGGCCGCCTTCTGCACTCCCAAGAGAGTCAACGGCGTTTGTATGACCAGCGACACCGCGACGTGCACTTCCCGCCTGGTTCTTTGGTGCTCCTATGGTCTCCGTCGCGTCAGGTCGGCCTGTCAGAAAAACTGCTGTCTCGTTACACAGGCCCCTACCGAGTGATTCGTGCCGTGACTCCCGTCACCTACGAGATCGCCTCTGACGCCCCATCTGCTTCCCAGTCCAGTGATATCGTGCACGTTACACGACTGAAGCAGTATCACCCTCCCAGTGATGACATTTAGACGCTCCGGGACGTCGCTTCTGCCGCCGGGGGATTATGCTACACGCGTGTGGTATTTGGGTTTGAACGAGGCGCGCGGGCGCCTAGACGAAGAAGACGAACTGCTCCGGGCTCTCGAGCTATCGGCTGATCTGGCCAGCGCTGCAGCTATCATTTGTAAATATACTTGTAAATAGTCTCCTGTACTTAGTCCTTCGTTCGCGTAACAAATGATTATGCGGGTGCTGTGTTGGCGCACTCCGGACACCTAAATCTCAGTTAGCGAGCGTTTTATGTTTGTTTTTTTGCCTCGTGAAAATTGGAAGTCACCGTCATACTATCCGCAAAGCTGTGAAAGAAAGGGCAAATTGCCGTCCACTTGACTATAGCATGAAGCTGCAATGAAAACCCATACGGGTTTTCAGAAGAAAAGTTTTGCAATTGCAGAAAAAAATTTGTCATCGTCTGGGGATCAAAACCGGGACAGAACCCTGTCCAGGGGTGCTATGCAGGATGCGCCGAGTTTCTCGTTCACCCGAGTTTTACCCGAGTTTGCTCGATGGCAGTCAGTGAACGAAGATAGCAAGGAACGTTCGATAACAGCAGGCAAAAAGAAATGTCGAGATAAAGCCGCGTATGACAACATGCGCACCCTGCGCGGCACAGTGCTGCCGGGCTTCAAGCACAGAGGACTGCGCAACAAAACGCGCCAGCGCCGCGTATTGTTATCAACGTATTATCGCAATTTAGCAATACTGTCACTGTCCCGCTGTCTATCTGCACACTTGCCGTGAGCCGCTTGCCACGCCTTTCTCGGGCGCGTCAAGGGCGTGCCTCCTTTTTCGGGCATTATCTTTCTATCCTACGTCGAATGCGAACAGGGCACATGCGGTGCATTCTTGCACCTATACTTTCCCTCAATCGAATACTTTGAAATACAACAAATAAAATAACCAACATTTTACTTCTTAAAGTATCGGTTTTTTTGTTTTGAATGCTGTAAATTTGTGATGACAAACAGACATATAATGAATTATGAAATTTTGTACTTTTTTGCCGCGAGTGGCGACAGTGAGGCGAAAGCTTACAAGCGGATACATTCTAGAGGGTCACACGCATGAGGGAGTTCATGCGGTGAGCAGTCGCCAGGGGCGCTGCAGTGCTATGTTCGATAAAGTCAGTCATGACAACGATCTGCCCATTCCCTGTCTAATAGGGGAATGGCAACGCAGCGCTGCGGCATGGCTGTTCACCGCAGGTGCTTCACTGCGGCGGCTATTAAGGCCGCCGCTTTACCAACTGAAACGACACTTTAGCCATAGACACGCTAGCAACGGCTGTCGCTGCAAAATGGCTGTGCGGTATTCTGGGTCCGTAGTGACGCAGCACAATGAAAATGCACCAGTTTATCTGCGTGCGCGAAGTCTCCGCGATGCATTGCGAACACGAGCGTGCTGCCCAGCGACACAGTTCGTCGCTTGTCACCGCTTGCCCATTAAAGGTGCCTTCGTGCGCATGTGCGCAGAATTTGAGTGTGTTGTTCACTCCAATGTGCTTGCCGATTGCCTCTGCTGCTGAGCTAACAGCGATCGCAGATGGTTATCGTAACGACAGCGCAGCAATCGCATTTTGGTTGGTGAGGGCTCTTGTGTGCAGTTAGGAAATTAGACTTCGAACGCAGGAAGGTGTTGCAATTGTTTAGTGTGCCGTGCTTGTGATGAAAAATGCCATTGCACTGGGTGTGTTGCGCTGACCGCCGACCGTGTTTGCTGCACTATATCATTGACAGAGCAGCCATCTCAAATGACAGCTGCGATACGTTGTCGTTGGAAAACACTACGCACTGCTCAAGATCGTCGTCCACCACGGCGCATCGACGCCTTGCAAGCAGCTACAGTGACGTGCGGATAATTATTTGCTGTGCGCTACGTAGCCACAACGCAGACAATGAACCGTGTTGTAGGGTCATCACAGCCCAAGAAGACATATGCATAAGGCAGCGAAAGTCGCGCTTTTTTTTTATAGTGGTGCTGAGTACATCACCGATGACAGTGCGTTGTGCGTGTTTTATTTCGCCGGTCAAGATTGTTAATGCCTCTCAGTTCCGCACCACGTCGCTGTTGTCGAAATATAAGTTGGGCGTGGCCCAACCGTGGTGGGCGCGCACAAGAGTTACATGCCTCGCTCGGGGCGTGACCTATGGTTTTGATTGACACGCGAACTCGGGCCAAACTCGTACATCGCGAAACCCCCTCGAGTTAAACTCGGGAGCATGGCGGCGGCAGCAGCAGCCTGTGTCATCGCATCCAGCGGCGGCAAGCGTCAATATGACCATCTGGACCCGTTCAGCTACATGCCCGACGTAGAGTTTCAGCGTCGTTTTTGCCTTTCCAAAACGTCAGTGCGCTGGCTGTGTGGCGAGTTAGGCGAACGCCCTTGTCTGCGGAGACTGCGTGGCGGGCATATATGCTTTCCGAGCACAGACTGATGTGACTAGGCTGCGGAGGAAAAGTTCGTGCGATCGCTTCGGCTCTCTCCTGTTTCAAGCGCTGCTCGTCCACCGCGCCCTAGCCCCAGGCCAGATCCGGCGTCGTCATCGGAGTACTGGGGCACCTGCGAGCACCTGGGGTTCAACCCGGGCCAAACCTGCGTATGATGTGATATGTGGTTTTTCGTGGCGCAAGGGCCAGGTGTGGCCAAAGAGCGCCATGACTGATAATGCTGTGTTAAGCGCCGATGATTAGTTGCGATGATAGGATGTGATGATGATTGTTGGAGTTTAGTGGCGCAAGGGCCAGGTATGGCCAAAGAGCGCCATGACAGTATTAGTTCGTATCAATACGATGGTAATGGCTTTTAGTGGTAGATGAATAGGGAATATATGAACATTAGATGTGGCATGGCTGTAAAGGGGCCTAAAATCAGTCGCTGTAAAGTGCGTAAAATCTATAAGTAATAAGATTATGGGAATGTGATTATGAGTACTATGGACATGAACAATGCATTGCGAAAGAATGATACGAGTTAAAAAAAATTTAGGATACAAGAATTGGCCAGAAACACAAGTGCCTAAACACAGCCCTTGAAACACAAGGGCCTGGAGGCATGTGCAGTTAAAAAACTATCGCAGCAACATCCTCTAGAGAGAGGATGCACTACGAACTTATTGGGCTAATACATGTAACACAACATCTTTCAAGAAAGCAAGGACTGCGTTGGTGCTAAAAAGTGGTTCTTTACCGAGAAACATAGCGGGATGCAGAGGGACGCAATAGCGATATGCGAGAGGAAAATGTTTCTTTCTTTCTCTTTCGGCTTCCCGACACTCCAAGAGGACGTGGAGGACGGTGAGCCTGTCGCCACATCTACATGTTGGAGGATCATTTCCATTCAATAGAAAATTGTGAGTACCATATGTGTGTCCTATTCTGAGACGACAGAATAGGACATCAGTTCGTCGTGTTTTAGTTGTACAGGGCCAGAAACCTAACTGTGGCTTAATCAAGTGGAGTTTATTAGTTGTTTCAGCGTCCCACAGACGCTGCCAGTGGCCTCGCAGTTTCCTTCGCAAAAAAGGCTTCAGATCTGTGGAGGAAATAGCAGCGGCAGGATTAATAGCTTGCGATGTAGTTGATGTGGCCAACTGGTCTGCTAGCACATTGCCCTCGATGCCTCTATGGCCAGGCACCCAGCATATTATTACATGTCTACGAGATTGGTAAATGTTACACAAGAGTGAGTAAAGCTCGATAACAACAGGATTCTTATGCTTTTGTAAAGATGTTAGCGCTTTTACAAGACTCAACGAGTCTGTGAATATTATTGCCTTTTGTAGTTTCAATTTCTCTATATGCTTCACCGCAGACAGTACTGCATAGGCTTCTGCGGTGAAAATGCTTGTTAGGGGGTTTAATACGTCGGATTTTGAAAAAGAGGGGCCAACCGCGGCGTAAGATACGTCAGCATGGGACTTGGATGCGTCGGTATAGAATTCCGAGCACGAGTACTTCGATTGAAGTTCGCGGAAATGCATTGCTATTTCGAGGTCGGGAGCATGCTTTGTGACCTCTACAAAGGATAGATCACATTCTATCACCTGCCACTCCCAGGGCGGTGACAGCTTAGCTGCAGGATTAGGCGATGTTCTAGAAGTGGGACATCCATCTCTTCGCTAAGTTCTCTTACACGCAGTGAGAAAGGCCGCCTCATAGAGGGTCGATTATAGAAAAGCGTTGAACACTTCAAATCATTAAGGGTTGTAAAACAAGGATGTTCCCGATCGGAGTGCACTTTGAGAAAATAGGTGAAGCTGATGTATGTTCTCTGGAGGTGGAGTGACCACTCATTCGATTCCACGTATAAACTTTCGACGGGGCTTGTTCTGAATGCGCCAGTGGCCAGGCGGATAACTAGATGGTGGACAGGATCTAGCATTTTTAGCGCGCTAGGGGCGGCAGAGTGATATACTACGGCACCATAGTCCAATCGTGACCGAATGAGGCTCTTGTGAAGATTCATTAAACACTTCCTGTCGGTGCCCCAGGATGTGTGAGATAAAATTTTCAGTAAGTTCATTGTTCTTAGGCATTTCGCCTTGAGATGTTTTATGTGGTTGATGAAAGTAAGCTTACAGTCAAGTATGATGCCTAAAAATTTGTGATCTTTGTTTATAGGTATTTGTTGTCCATACATTTCGATAGTGGGATCTGCAACGAGACCTTTCTTCCTGGTGAAAAGAACACAGGAAGTTTTGTGGGGGTTTATTTTGAACCCGTTTTCGTCTGCCCACTTTGACACTTTGTTCAACCCCTGCTGTACCTGTCTCTCGCACACTGCGAGGTTACAGGACTTGAATCCTATTTGTATATCGTCCACATAGATGGAATAAAATATAGCGGGTGGTAACGAAGCACGAAGCGTGTTCATTTTAACGATAAAGAGTGTGCAGCTGAGCACGCCTCCCTGGGGTACACCAGTTTCCTGCACAAAAGGTCGTGATAGAACATTGCCAACTCGAACACGGAATGTGCGATTCAGCAGATAACTTTCAATTATATTTAACATATTACCACGTATACCAAAGTGGGAGAGGTCTCTCAGTATTCCAAACCGCCATGTGGTGTCATAGGCCTTTTCCATGTCTAGGAATACAGACAGAAAGAACTGTTTGTGAACAAAAGCTTCGCGTATCTGCGCCTCGATACGTATCAAATGGTCAGTGGTGGACCGACCCTCGCGAAAGCCGCACTGGTATGGGTCAAGCAGTTTGTTTGATTCAAGGAAATGTAATAGCGACGGTTTATCATTTTTTCGAAGACTTTGCTGAGACAGCTTGTTAGCGCTATTGGCCGATAACTCGATACAGACGATGGATCCTTCCCCTGCTTCAGGATAGGGATCACTATGGCCTCTTTCCAGCAGAGGAGATCTCGCCGGAAATCCATATAGAGTTATACAGACAGAGAAGGGTTTTCTTCGTTTCAGAGGGCAGGTTCTTCAACATTTCATATAATATGCGGTCAGGGCCTGGGGCAGATTGGTTGCAACAGGCGAGTGATGCCTGAAGCTCTGCTAAAGAGAAAGGCAAGTTATAAGGCTCGTTCCCGGTGCTCTTTCGGTCTAGTTTTGGTTTTCTATTGCTGCTTTGTGTTTTGTAAATTCTGGGGAATAGTGCAATGAACTGGACACATGTTCAAAGTGTGCACCCAGGTGGTTTGCTTGGTCTTCCAAGCTGTCGCCCTGTGTGTTTACCAAAGGGACTGAATATGTTTGTCGTCCTCTCACCTTGTTAACCCTGTTCCATACTTTGGCCTCATCTGTATACGAGTGTATACCTGATAACAACTTCTGCCAGCTCTCTCTTCTGGCCTGTCGGCGCGTTCTCCTGCCTTCGGACTTTACCTTCTTAAAATTGATAAGATTCTCTGCAGTAGGAGAATCGCGTATCAACCCCCACGCTTTGTTCTGTTTTCTACGAACGTTCCTACATTCGTCGTTCCACCATGGGACACGGCGTTTGCATGCCGCACCACTCATTTCGGATATGCATTTAGAAGCGGCATCAATTATGAAGGAAGTAAAATATTCCACAGCAGCATCAGTTCCTAACGAAGACATGTTGGCCCAGGAGATGCTACTAGTAAGATTTCGAAATTTCTCCCAATCGGCTGTGTCAATCTTCCATCGAGGGGCTTGTGGTGACGGCTCAGTTTTGGTTGTTCGCAGTAGTATTGGGAAGTGATCGCTCCCGTACGGATTTTGGTAACTTCCCATTTAAGTTCAGATAATAGAGACGGGGAAGCTATGGTAAGATCAAGAAGAAGAGGTTCTGTTTGCGAGACAGTAAAATGTAGGTTCCTTCTTGTTTAGGAGACACGCGCCAGAGGAGAAAAGAAATTGTTCAACAAGACGACCTCGCGCATCGATACGAGAGTCGCCCCACAGACTACTGTGCGTATTGAAATCGCCAAGAACAAGATAGGGTTCTGGCAATTCATCTATAAGGGACTGAAATTCATGTTTATGTAAGTGGTAATGGGGGGTATGTAAAGTGAGCAGATGGTGATGAGCTTGTTTAGAAGAACAAGTCGAACTGCCACTGCTTCAAGGGGCGTTTGCAGCTGCAAACGTTGACATGCTATGCTTTTGTGAATTACAATGGCAACACCGCCTGATGATGCGAGAGCATCATCGCGATCTTTACGAAATGTAACATACTGTCGGAGAAAATTTGTATGTTTCGATTTTAAGTGCGTTTCCTGTACACACAGCACTTTTGGATTGTGTTGGTAAATAAGTTCTTGGACATCGTCGAGGTTCCTAAGAAGGCCTCTGACGTTCCATTGAATGATTTGTGTATCCATAATTAAAGTAAATTGGTGCTGTGTGTACTAAAAAGGAAATGTTGCTTTAGATTACAGAGCCCTTTCCAGGCCCTGTAACGCGGGATTTGTCCTTTCTGAAGCGGTCGAGGGAACCTCGCCGCTCCTTAGGCGCTTGGTGCGCCGTCGGGATGGGTGTGGTGTCCATTGCTTCTTGTGAAGCGCCGGACACGCGCTCTTGCGAGCGAGAAGTTTCGCGGGAAAGTCTCCCCGCGAAGGACGAGGCATTCGCGCCCACCAGCCCTGAGGTCGATGGGGCTGCCTTTGGGCCCGAGCTGCGCCGGCTGTTGCTAGCGCCAGCAGGGGCCGGTGAGGTGAGGCAGCCTTGACTGCACCCACCGTTGGAGCTGCTGGCGGGCCTGCGGGTTCGCTACGCGAAGCGCAGGCTGCCACCGAGGACTGTTGTTGTGCCGGCAACCCTACGGTAACCGGGCCTGTTTGCTGGTTGGGTGGAGTAGGCTAGGCGCCTTCCACCCTGGGGGCAGGAGCCACAAGCGACAGCTCGCTGCGTGCGGGCTGTGCAGGTGGCATTAGCCGCTGCGACGCTGCCCCTTGACGCGCCACATCAGCATAAGTAGTCGTGTGGAATGGTGAGCACCTTTTGCGTGCTTCCCTGAACGATATATTTTCACGGACTTTCAGTGTTATAATTTCCTTCTCTTTTTTCCAACTTGGACAAGACCGGGAGTACGCTGGATGCTCACCATCGCAATTAACGCAGTGAGGTGTGGCCTCGCAATTGTCTGAGGCATGACCTTGTACTCCACGCTTGGCATTTTGACCTTGTAGCCAGGGCCTAGTGTGTTGGTCAAGCTTTTTGCAACTACAAATGGGGATATGGTTCTTGCTAGTTTTTCGGTTCTTTGACTATGTACTACTTGGAATCGGGGGAAAATGTCTTTTGGTCTGGTGAACAAGTTCAGAATATCATCGGTGCGTCCCCTCTTCTGAGGGAGACGATCAAGAAGTCGGGGAAAAGCGGGTGTTCCCATAGCAGTTTGGTGTATTTCGGCAGCAATGGCAGCCACCCACCACGGAGTCCAACAAGGGGACGCTGCAGCACTTAACGTGTAAGGCTGCAGGCGCCAGCCGTACATTGCCGCTATAACTTATATATAAACCCAAGGGAGGGCACCTAGACAAGGTTAACCCAAGCCGCCTATGGAAATTGAGGAAGTAACAGAAGAGAAGAGATGACAGGACAGTGAAGACAGAAAAATAGAGCAGAGAAAGATCGGAGAGGGGGACAGGAAAAGGCGACCACCGATTTCCCCGGTGGGAGTCCGGGGGGTGCCGTCTACGTGAAGCGGAGCCAAAGAGGCGTGTTGCCTCCGCCGAGGGGCCATAAAGGTCCGAACACCCGGCATCGGCTCAACCCCCAGGATCCTCTTTTCCCCGGACACGGCTAAGCCGCGCACGGTTACACGCGGGAGGGGCCAACCCCCATGTGCTCGGGTCCGTGGTGTCGCAACACACCAAACGCCTGCTGACGCAGACGCCCCTGCGGGGAACCAACCTGCGTAGGTGAAGTGGTCACATTATATTGGAAGACTCAGATGGAAGCCGGGCTGCCTTCCGATGCAACAGGTGCCGAAATCAGTTTTCGCAGTTACACGGTAAAGCTGCACTGCACGGTCAGAGAGGCGAAGGACGTTACTTCGCCAAAACGGACCGCCTCGGCCGTCCGAACGACCACCTCTCCAGGCGGCAAATGATTTGGCTCACGTACTGCGTGAGCAAAAGCGTAGACATATGGCTGTTGAAGGATATGACCGGTGACTTGTTTCCTCTATAGGAGCACACCATCGCCGACAGGACGAACTACCCCCGTAAGGTCACGAGGGACGAGCTGCTGGCGCGACCTCCACTTGGTACCCCGGGTAGATAGCGCAAATTGATGAGTGCCTTCTTCGCGGCGAGCAAAAGTCTACAATCGAGGCCGCGTAATGACGGGCGACAACTTTCCGCCAGCCGCCAAAATTACGGCGGTGTTAAAGTTGGGGGCCCATGGGTCTTCGACATGTTCTGCGCGACCAGAGGGGTGCTGCGACTTTCAAAGTCGACCGACGAAAGGCGGCGACGCTAGGCGTAATTATTGCAGCCAATGTTCAACCGGGGACCATTATTCATAGTGACGAATTGGCCGCATACAAATGTATCCCAAATTTAGTGGATGCTAACGGGGCTATACCTCAATCCGCATTGGTAGACAGTCAACCAAAGCGTGAACTTTGCGGACCCCATCACGGGCGTTCACACGCAAAAAAAAAGAAGTTATTGTCAAAAAGTGAAGCGCTCCCTCGTCAGCGATGGGTACAGGGTAACTGCACCGATGCTGGAGTCCCACCTGGGATGCATGTGGTGGCAGTCAACATCCACGTGCGCTGCAAAGACCCTTTCGTGCGTTTGTTAGAAGCCACGGATCGCTCGGGCTAGCCACTACAAAGACTCTTTCCTGCGGTTGTTAGAAGCCATCGCTCGACGCTTGCCAGTATGGAGGTGTATCGCAAAGTAAAAGAAAATAAAGCGTAGTTTTCTGACCCTTGTATGTCTGCTTTCCGGCATTCCTGTGTGCTTACACGGTACGCGCGCGGCAAACCACTTATGCGCTAGCCGACGCTCACTTCGTCTTGTAGCTGGATGCGCGCGCTACTCGCAGCTTTTCTTTAGCGCGAGCAACGAGCGGTCTGTTAAAAGCCCATTGTGAAAACCAGGCGCACACCAATCTCTGCTCGGAAATGGGAGCGCAAGCACGTAGCGAGCCGCACCAATCCAATCTAGAGCAAAGGAGCAACGAGCGATCTGTTGGAAACCCAGTGAGAAAAGCAAGCGCACACCAATCGGTGCTCGGAAATGCTAGAGCAAGCACGTATCGAGCCGTGCCAATCGAATCCAGAAAAAAAGAGGGGGCGAGCGTCCCCTCGTGGCATAACGCGAAACGTATTTAAATACAAATTAGTCTAATACACCTTCCGTGTACATCGTAGAAACATTAAATTGCTTACAACCCACGTTAATGTGACTAATATTATTGTACTAAATGAATTTATTTTATAACTTGCTTGTGCCTGTAATGCACTCGGTGGAACGACAAACAAGTGAAAGAAGGCGCGACCATGCACCGACCGTATGATCACGTGAGCCCCAGTTTGTCGACCGCCCATATGACAACGCCCAAGGGATAATAGCCACCCAGAGTGAATCTAGATTAACCAATGAAACTGGAGGCGTGCCGATGGACAAACTTCGTCTTGTTATCATTTGTTCTGTGATCTTGGGGCGTCGCCAGAGCTCGTGAAGATCCCGAGTTTCGCCAAACTCGTGGCATCCTGCATAGCACCCCAGGATGGCTGCTCACCTGTCTGAGCTAACAAGGAGGCTAAGTGGTAGAAGCACATGGGAGATTTATTCGACAGCCCGAAGCACAGGGCCACTTTGTAGCTTTCTTCAACACTTGGGTGGGTTACAATATTCCCTTTCATGAACGTACACCCCACCTCGCGGGCTTCCACATAACAGGTCTGCAATGGCCCCAAAGTTCTCCAAGATATAACTGTCGTCCTTTGCAAGAGTATTAGAGCGCGCCGATAGCGTTATTTACAGCATTTTATTTCACCGTCTACGCTTAGATACACTGTTCGGAATACTACAGGAGTGTATGTACTGGGTAACGTGTGCGTATGCTGCTGTTGTGTATTGCCAGCCCCGTGTCCTCTTTTAAAGTTAAGTTCTCTAAAGGTTCTTCAACACTTAGCCATTACTTTGCCACAACTTCTTCCCAGAGAAAAATATTGTTGCTTAGTAGGAGTAAAAGATGATCTGCTCTATAGTTCTGCTAAAGACGATGAAAAATTATAGGTATTCTAAAGCATATCGAATTAGCATTGCAGAGCACATCTTTAGCAGCTTCACAGAAAACCGAACCCGCTTTCATATCGTGAGTTGGATCTTCTGTATATTTTTCTGTATTTCCTTGGTGTGCCTCAGGTAACAGATGCAGTTGGCGACACTAACTGTCTTCGTGGCTAAGTCACGCACAATCGCATATTTCCACTCCTTCCACCAGGTTCGCTCCGCCGAGAGTACCCGGAAGTACGGCAGTGTACGCACCGAACGGTGCACAATGACGTCAGGATGTGCCGTCGTCTCGTGCAGCGCCGAACCTGTGCCGGCTGTCTTCCCGGGAGGCCCCCTGTCTCGGCTGTTGCGGCATGATAGCCCCAGGCTCTGCAGGGGACCGTAGTGTGACCTATGTAGTGTTTATGTACGCTGTGACCTCCGCGGTGTGTAGCACCTGCGGCCAGCGCCAGCGTTTTTCTTCCGTAAATGTTTGGATTCGTTCAATGTATTTGTGTGGATGTAGAAGTGTTAAGTTAGGAATAGAAGCGAACCGGGCCTTCCCGCCGCCGGTTCGCTTCAGCGTGGTTAGATCCATTTCGCGCTGCGTGCGTCGCGGAAAGTTGTTTGTGCTGGCTCGCTGGCTTGGTGGTGTGTGCACGCTTCGCCGGACACGTCGCTTGACTGTGACACCTTGACAGAATTCACGTGTAACAAGTACTGTGTGCCATGGGCCGCTACGGCAAAATGGCGAGCTACAACGCGAGCCGTGGTCGCTGCGCGAGCGGCGTGTCTCCGTACTCAGGCGGCCGATTTGGCGTTCGGACCGCGCGTGGCGGTCGCGGTTGGCAGCCGTCGTGGAAACCGTGGAACGTGCCATCCAATATGCGCGCCGTTATGATCATGGCGACGGCCGTTACACCGTGCGGCCGGGCCTTCAGCCACGTTGTCCGATCGCCCCGTCACTTCGCGAAAGTACTTGTATCATGACGAAAGAGCAGCGGTCGAAAAGGGTGCACCAGAAAAACATCCCGTGGAATCCGAAATGCGACGGTTGCCGTGGAGAGCGCGGAAACAACGCCGACACAAGCTCAAGTCATAGTCCGTTTCATCGGGGGAGAACTGGGAAGCCAACTCCTAGGAAAAGCAAGTGGTCGCCGTTACCGACGCCTCCGGGTCCCGCTCGGCTAAAAAGAAGTCCGTAGTTGAGGGCAGCCAGCACGGACTCATTGCCGAACATGCCTCTGGTCCGAAAAAAGCGCCAGGTGAAGAAACTGCAACTGCCGATGCTGATGGGCCTGCTATACTAGCCAAAGGGAACCTGACAAATCCGGAGCCCAGTGAAGACTGTGTCATGCCAGATGGCTATACGGAAGCTGCCATCCCTCGAACACAGGTGCGGTACTGACAGTAATGAAACAAGGAAGCATTATTGTACCAGACACAGACAGAGTTGTGTTCACTAAAGCAGAGAAATATGATACTGCTTCTGTGCGCATTGTCTTAAATAGACACAAACATGGCGAGACTGGCCAAATAATTGATCAAAACAAATTCCTATGTTATGTAGGCTGCTTAAAAGACGGCCGTTCTTATTGAATGACTGTAAGTTATTGAACAGGACTTACCTCCTCCGTGCGTCGGCTCAGAAACTGATGTTCCTGCGCCACAACCGCAGTTATCCTACAGAACAATCATTTGTAACAGTTCCCACATAGGTCCTGTCTTCCTCGAGAGTTTCATAACTGTTTTCATCCCTTTATATATTTGGTGGTGTGGAGGCGATGTGGTGGCGTGGAGCAGAAGTAGACTACGCGGCTTCTAATCTGAAGGTCGTAAGTTCCAATCCTGCTCAAGTCCACTACATTTTCAGGCATGAAGTGACGTCTGACACCGGCAAAAAAAAAACATCGCCGAGCGCTAGTGGGGCTATACTAGCCCAGGTGCAACCAAATTAGGAAGGCCCACTAAGCTTCAACAATGTCACTCCCTCACCAGAACATGAATTGGCCTCCCTGGTGCAGTATTCGGCCACTGCCTCCCTCATGCGTCGTCCAATTAGCCCATGGCCCTCAGTCCCCAGCGGCTGCGGAGCACCTGACCAAGGCGGTGGTCAGATCTGCGACGCGGCAGAGGTTGCTAAGAATCGCTGGGTCCGGAGAGGCCGCCACTAGAAACTGAACCTTACAACCTTTAACACCCGCACCCTATCGAATGAGGCTAGATTAGCAGGGCTCTTTGAGGATCGATATTATCAGGTATTGTCTGGGATAATATTGGCGTCAGTGAGGTTAGAACTGGTGAGGCTTATACAGTGCTGAACAACGGCCACGTCCTCTGCTACTGAGGTCTTCCGGATGAGAGAGTTCGGAGTAGGATTTCTAGTCAATAAGGACATTGCGAGGGTAGCAGTCATCGTAAGAAAGCTGAATAGGAGTATAGAATGAAGATAGTACATGCCTATGACCTAAGCTCCAGTCACGATGATGAAGAAAAAACAGTTCTATGAAGATGTTGAATTAGCAATGAGAAAGGTGCAAACTCAGTGTACTGTAGTCATGGGCAACTTCAATGCAAAAGAGGGGATAAAGCAGGCTGCTGAGCAAGCAATTGGCAACTGTGCCATCAATTCTAGGAACACTAGAGGAGAGATGTTGGTAGAATTCGCGGATAGGAATAGGCTCCGAATAATGAATACCTTAATCAGGAAGAGCAGCAACAGGAAGTGGACCGGGAAAAGCCCTAATGGAGAAACAAGCAACGAAACATATTTCATACTCTCTGCCGATCCCGTTCAGTGCAGGATAGAAGTATTAGGAAGGGTAAAGTGCAGTGACCATAGGTTAGTGAGGTGTAAGTTTTCTTTCAATTTGAAGAGAGAATACAATTACTCAAGAAGAAACAGGTCAAACTAGACGCAGTAAGGGTAAAAGCAGACCAATTCAGGCTGGTGCTCGTAAAAATATACAGCTTTAGAACAGGAAGATGAAGACAACATATAGGTAATGAATGAAACCGTAACTAGGCTGATCTCGGAAGGAGCAATTGAAGTGGGAGGTATGGCACCAAGGCAACTAGTAGGTAAGCTCTCCCAAGTAACAAAGGACCTCGTAAAGAAACGGCAAAACATGAAAGTGTCAAACTGGAGGGATCATATAGAATTCGCTGAACTGTCGAAACTGATAAACAAGAAGAAAGTAAGGGATATCAGAAATTATAACGTGGAAAAGATTGAGGAAGCAGTAAAATGTGGACGTAGTATGAAATCAGTGATAAGAAAAATCGGCATAGGGCAAGGCAAAATGTATACGCACTGAAAGATAAGCAAGGTAATATCATCAGCAATTTCGATGACATAGTAAAAACAGCGGAAGGATTCTATACTGACCTGTACAGTGCTCAGAGCAGACAAGCTACTTTCATTCGAAGTAGTGATGAACAGGATACAGAGGCTCCTTCTATAAGTAGCGATGAAGTTAGAAGGGCCTTGAAAGACATGACCAGGGGAAAAGCTGCTGGAGAAGATGGAATAACAGTCGATTTATTCAAAGATGGAGGGGATATTTTGCATGAAAAGTTGCGGCCCTTTATACGCAATGCCTCACGACTTCAAGTGTACCAGAAAGCTGGAAGAACGCCAACATTATACTCATCCATAAGAAGGGAGACGTTAAAGAATTCAAGAATTATTGACCCATTAGCTTGCTTTCAGTATTGTGTAAAATATCACTAAGACAATTTTCAATAGAATCAGGGCAACACTTGATATCAGACAACCACGAGAACAGGCTGGCTTCAGGAAGGGATATTCTAAGATGGATCATATTCATGTCGTCAATCAGGTAATAGAGAATTTTGCTGAGTACAGTCAACCTCTCTATATGGTATTTATAAATTATGAAAAGGCGTTTGGTTCAGTGGAGATACCAGCAGTCAAAGAGGCATTGCGCAATCAAGGAGTTCAGGAGGCATGCGTGAATATCTCGGCAAATATCTACATAGATTCCACAGCTTCAATGGTTCCGCACAAGAAAAGTTGACAGTTACCTATCAAGAAAGGGGTCAGGCATAGGAGGCACAATCTCCCCAATGCTATTCACTGCAAGCTTAGAAGAAGTATGCAAGCTCTTAGACTGGGAAGGCTTAGGGTGAGGACCAACGGCGAATATCTCAGCAACCTTCGGTTTGCAAATGACGTTGTCCTGTTCAGCAACAATGGGGATGAATTACAGCAAATGATTGCGGACCCCAACCGAGAAAGTGTGAGAGTGGGGTGGAAGAGCAATATGCAGAAAACAAACATAATGTTCAATAGCCTGGCAAGGGAACAAGAATTCAGGATCGCCAGTCAGCCTCTAGAGTCTGTAAAGGAGTACGTTTATCTAGGACAATTACTCACAGGGGACCCTGATCATGAGAAAGAAATTTACAGTAGAATGAAATTGGGTTGGAGTGCATACGGCAGGCATAACCAAATCCTGACTGGGTGCTTACCACTGTCGTTGAAAAGAAAGTGTACAATCATTGGATTCTACCGGCGCTACCATAAGGGCAGAAACTTGGAGGTTAACAAAAAAGCTCGAGAACAAGTTATGGAGAGCACATAGAGCGATGGAACGAGCAATGTTAGGCCTAACGTTAAGAGACAGGAAGAGAGCGATGTGGATCACAGAACAAATGGTGATAGCCGATAATCTAGTTGACATTAAGCGGAAGAAATGGAGCTGGGCAGGCCATGTAATGCGTAGGATGGATAACCGGTGGACCATTAGGGGTACAGAATGGATACCAAGAGAAGGGAAGCGCAGTCGAGGACAGCAGAAAACTAGGTGGGGTGATAAAATAGCGAAATTTTCAGGTGCAAGTTGGAATCAGCTAGCGCAAAACAGGGGTAATTGGTAACCACAGGGAGAGGCCTTCGTCCTGCAGTGCACATAAATATAGGCTGATGATGATGAGTAGTGTTGTCTATATGTGAAATAAAGTTTATCATAGTTGGAGTGTGCTGCTGCATGAGTCGTTTTCACGAGCGCGCTTATAGCGTGCGACAGTTACCGGAAAATTTTAATCTGCCCTTCACTCTAATTTATTTTTCACTTTCATACTATCTTTTGTTTTCCATGAATTACATGTAACCGAAGCTAATTACTATTTACTTCTTTCCGAAAAGCGTTATCTCCCACACAGAGTAACTATTCGCTTAGTTCGTAGTTTAGGGTACATTATCTAAAGAAGAATTCTAACAGAAAATCTTTCTTGGTCTAACCTCATCCAATATGTCAACGGAAAAGCACTGAAAAGCTGTATGTGCCGCACTTTAATGCGACGCTAAATTGCTTTATATAACTCGCTAATTCACCCCGTGCTTGACTATGCGTCCGTGGTTTGGTACCCATTCAAACACTGAAATAAACTTCAAACACTAAATAAACTGGAAAACGTTCAAAGAACCTTCTCGTTTCATTTGCCAAAATTGCAGCCGCAGCCTTTTAACAACACATTCTCTACAATCACTGAACATGGAGCGACTGCTTTTGCGTTATCCTATCGAAGCACTGAAATTTTTATATCCAATTTGATTGTAAAAGCCACCTATATTCTTTGCACTGGAACCAAATCACATTTACGAAAGAAAATTGTAACCGTAGCTCCCACGCTTTGAACATAACACCTTTCTTGCCCTTACCAACACATTGAAACACAGTTTTTTTTGCACCCATAATAGGGCATAGAAAGTTTCTGCCCGCTAACATTCGTTCCTTACCGCAAAACGAGCTTTTGTTGCCCCTGGGGAACACCTTGCAAACATTTAAATTGCTTCATTTGTATTATTCTTCTTATTGTGTATGTGTTTGCTTATGAATGTCACTTCGTTCAATGATTTCCTTGTATTTGCTTTGTTGTCTTTTACTGATATTTTGTAACGTTTCCCACTCCTGCTGTAGCCCTAAATTAGGGCTGCAGTTTAAGTATATTACATAAATAAATAATCGGTGCCGTCTAAGTGCCAACATTGGGCTGGTTTTGTTTTACACCACAAGCTAGGTGCCTCGCATGCGCCTCCTTCGATCCGAATTCACGCTTGTTGCTTGCTCTCCGCCCTGACAGCCAGAAATAACTAGTGCAATCAGCCATCGCTTAGTCTGATCTTGTGCGGAGCGCTGAAGAATAGATATGCTTTGTCGATGTTATCGCGATCACCTCTTTTTTTTTGACGCTGTTAGGCCCAACGTACTAGACTCTTCAGTTGTAAAACTCTCCGCCCGTGCGCTTACCGCCGCTGTCGCCACTCCTTGGGCAGCCGCCAGATGGCGGCGCCGTTGCATCACGCTCCACTGCAGACGCCTCGCCGGCCTCGCCGCAGCTTTGAGCTCCTTCTCCCTATAGTCCGAATGAGTGATAACATGCGAAAGTGGTATCCACCTACAGCAATAAGATATATCGGGCTGGTTGCTTTATACTAAAAGAAGGGTAAACTGCACGATAGGAAGAAACGCATACAACGAAGCGCAAAAGCGGCGTTTTTAGGTCTCGTGTGTTTCTTCCTGCCACCTAAACCTTTCACGCAGTTTATTTTTGCCAAACAGCGACTTGGCACGTTTTCTCGCTGCTTTTACTTGCTTAACACTTTGGTCGGGGGCAGTTACACGCCAGCTAGCGAGACCAAACTTGTTATCCCCAAAATACCAGCACAACGTTCTTGCATACCAATGAATGCTTTATAAAAGAAAACGAAGAGAAAAACAACTGTATTCCCCTATATATAGCTAAGACTTAAACTGTCAGAAAGGACATAATCTAGGCAAATGATTTGGACCTACGTGGAAACCAACTCTACCTACAGCAGCTTGACACGTTTCCTCGCTGCCTTTACGTCAAGACTGGAGCCCCGCCGCTGCTCCAGGAACCTTCCCTAAGAATGCATTTTTGCAAGGTCCCTGCAAGGTATGCATGTACGCATGCGCGTGACTAAATAAAAATTTGCGTAGCTTGCACAACTGGCGCAAGGCAAAAGAAACGGCGGAGCTGATCGGCACATAGCTGGCCCTAGCCTTACGGGTTATGCTTTTCCGGAATTTATTGATTATTTATCGACTATCGATTGCCTATTGATTGGCCATCGCCAGGTATTGGCCACGTATTTGGGCTAGGCTAATCACTACCAAGTCATCCCCAGCACTTCCCGGAATTTATTGATTATTGATCGATTATAGATTAGTTGTTGATGGGCTATCGCAAGGTATTGGCCACGTATTTGGGCTAGGCTAATCACTACCAAGTCACCCCCCGTGGTTGCTCAGTAGCTATGGTGTTGGGCTGCTGAGCACGAGGTCGCGGGATCGAATCCCGGCCACGGCGGCCGCATTTCGGTGGGGGCGAAACACCGTGTACTTAGATTTAGGTGCACGTTAAAGAACCCCAGGTGGTCCAAATTTCCTGAGTCCCCCACTACGGCGTGCCTCATAATCAGATCGTGGTTTTGGCACATAAATCCCCAAATTTAATTTTTACTACCAGTCACCCAGCATTTTTCAGAATTTCTTGATTATTGATCGATCGTCGATTAGCTATAGATAGGCTATCGCAAGGTGATGCAAGGTGCAGCTGTGCGCAGTGACGTCATCGCTAGGCGAGTTTTTGCGAACACTACGCGGGGAAGCAAAAAAGCTGAAACAGCTCCGCTGGTAAAAATTTAATGATGCGTGCACTCAGTTCCTAAAAGCGCACGGGGCACCGAACACGACTCAGCGTATCTCTCACAGCTCTTCGTAGATGGCCCAGAACAGGTCACCGAACATCTCTCTGCGTTTGCGTTTTTTTTTCGGTTGGTTCGACAGATACGAGGGAAGGTTCGGGAACACTTTCGGCACTGCATCCTCGGCAAGTGTCCACTTGTCTAGTGGCACCTCCACCGCCTGTCCAATGATAATATGCACAAATAGTTTAAGATGTCTTGCTCCTGAAAGTGTAAATCACACACCAATTTCGCAGAGAGTTCCCGGTCGGCACGAGGAATCGCTCTGTTCAACGCCGAGCGCAGTGTCGCATTGCTGGGAGCACAGAAGAAGTGGCGTGCCGAACTGTCGACATCGTTTGATAGCAGCTTGTTGCAGTAAGGAACGCAGCACGTCGGCATCGCCAGCTAATATCTTTAACAAACGTGGCGAAGACTACAGTTTCCCGGATGACATGCTTCCTGAAATCCGCCGTCAACAACCAACCACAGAATACACCAACGCAGCACGGCGTGTTTCGTCCGGCCAGTTCGCGTAGCCAGCTAGTGGGGAAGTGAAGCTGGGTACGACGGCAGCGCCATAAAGGCGCGGGCGGGTGGCGGTACCGCGCGACGCCGCCGAGTTCTACAACTGAAGCTAGTCTAGTAACGATGGTTAGGCCTACACGGACGACGCTGATTTGTAAAAGTGTTTCGATTTCAACTTAGCAGAAGGCGCCACAGCTTTAACACTGGCGATGCGTTGACGTTGCGGTGCATTTTAAAAGCCTAATTGTTAAAGAAGTACTTTTTTTAAGTCTTGTTTGTTTATACTGAGTTCTGTAGTGTATTGTGCGAAATGTACACTGCAAGGTGCGGGAAAAAAAGGGAGACACGAAAGGAAAGAATGCATCGTTAATTTATCATCATTATTTAACTACTCTCCACTCTTGTGAGTTACGTCATTACTGTGACGAGCAAACGCCAACTAGGCGCGGAGCAGCCGATGCGACACGGTTGAACATATTCTGAACATGTTCTCAGAGTTCTGTGATTGGCAAAATAAATGATCAAAGTCGCAATTCGTTAATACGAATACTTCTCGAATTTTCGAAACGTCAACTGTGCGCAATAAAGGACAAAATTGGATAAAAAGTGCGAAACATTTCATTCCAACGGGCATAGTGTAAAGCATAAACATATCTCACGAATATAGTGGAGAAGGCTACGTCGATCAGAGAGCCTCCTCCACTAGATCAGAGAGAATTCGCACTCAATGAAGAGTCTTGTGTATGCAAAAAAACTGCTCATTTAATCATAATGGTCCATTTGTGCTTTCATAAAGGACGCCTTATAATGTGCAATGTATTGACTGAAACTTGCTAACCGTATGGGTTCTGGAATGAGAACATCGTTTTGTAACGATTGTGAAAATGGCTGCTCTTGATTCGGAAACTATTCTAAATCTATTCGATACTCCATTCGATTCGATTTGCTTCAGTCACTGTTCGATTCATATTCAATTTGGTTTAAAAAAAAAACCATTCGCCCACCCCTATTCTTTACCAACCGAGCAACCGAAGAGTTTGGCCAACTTTGATTCTCAGAGGCTGTAGCATTGAGCGCACAAATAAAAGAGAGAGAGGGGACACAAGAGGTGAAAGGCATAGAAGGTAACCAGATTAAGTGTCCGGTTGGCTACTCTGCACAGGGGGATGGAGTGAGGGCAGAAAAGATAAGAAAACAAGAGAAAAATAATAGAGAAAGAACACATCCGTTCACACCCACTATAGTTTAAGCGATGAGCCCGGTTTCCTTTAATGAGCCCACTAGCGCTCTCAAAGCAGTTCGGGCCGACGTCGGCCGGAACCAGGGTCCTAGTAAGCAACTCTTTTTTTTTTCATAGAGCATGCAAACTGCAGTACGAACGGGAATATCAAGAGACATATGTGAACTAAAGTGTTTTGCACAACCCCCCACCCTCCCCCCCACTCAACCTTTTCTTGCATGCATCTTTGTTTATTGTTGTTGATCATTGCAGCATTGCAGCGCAAATAACATACTTGTAGCAGCGCGATACGCCGGACCGTCCTTGTCGATTGCCACTGTATATACGGGCCGCATAGCTCCAAAGCCTGAGGCTGCACGAATAAAATATACGGATGTCTTCCGCAGGCAAATGTACCGCAATGCTGCATTAGCCCTGCAACTACACGTTTCGCCGCTCGTATATAGAGAACGCTGTCACGGTGTCGCCGGGCGGTCAAATTTATTCCGCTCTAAGCAGCAAGAAAAGGTAGGTTACGGCCTCGCCCGGCCACCGTTATTACGGAATTCATTAGAGCACAAGCGCAAGTGACCCAGGGAGGGAAACGATCCTACATACTGCTTCAATGCGATTTTGCGTGCTCGGACCATAGCGTTTAGGGCAATTTAACCTAATTGCAGCTACCAGTGTATGGTCAATAGAGGTGCAGTCCTCGTATTTTGTTTTATCTGGCTTAGATTGTCGTGTCGTATGGCGCCTCAATAGGATGTCATTTACAGGTTTATGCTGAATCTGTTTCGTGTCTGAACTGACACGAGCCATTCTCAGCGTACTAATATTTTTGTCAATAAGCTATACTCGTTCTGTAGGATTAGCAGTGCCCCAAGATAAACAAAAATGAACTTTAATTGAACTTCTTAAGCCTCTTCGCACATTTTGGGCTGGGCGATTGCGCCTTGTTGCCCAGCATGGCGGTTGGCGACTACGATATCTTTATGAGGCAAGCCGTAGTGGGTACTCCGAAATCACTTAAACCACAAGGGGGCTTCCTTAACGTGCGCCTAAACCTAAGTGCACGTTATTTCTCGGATTTGGCCCACATCGAAATGCGGCCCGGAATGAAGCCGTGGCCTCGTGCTCAGCAGCTCGACGCCATAGCCACTGAGCTAGCCTGCATTTAATGCTGGGAGCTAACTTCTCCCTGACTTTCATTGGCTTCAATGTCTGCACCAGTATTCTTTAACGTCCTTTCACGCGGCATTGGACTTCAACTCAATGATGATGGTGAGGATGCTTATTGGCATCCCCTTATAAACCGGGTGCAGACAAATTGTTACCTAACCTGCTTGATGTAATCAGGTTTAACCAAATCTATCACTATTTTGCCTTTTGCCTATCTATTTGACCTCGATCTCAAGTCGTATTGGAAGCCTCTGTCACTATATTGTACGGTTACCCACGCTTGCAATGACGCCGTACTATTAATCTCTTCCCTGTTTTTTTTACCAATACTCTAATAGTCTCTTAAACTTATCTCGACTACTATCAAGGAAGTTGATGACAGCGCCACAGCTCGACAGATGTGATTACGGCGCCTAATTACCACTCCACAGCATTCTTTAGGAGCGTAGCGTAGCGAACAGCGGCGCTGTGCTCCACTCAGCGAAGACCTCCGAGTCGCGTATTGTTTAAGAATACGGGGGCGATGGCTTCGTATGATCGTTCCTAACCAAAGATCGAGATTCTTGATTCTCCTCGGTTCTACTGTCGTACAGTTGAGCGCTCGTATGCCAGAATTACGTGCGTAAATAAGAGTAAAGCATAACTTGCCTGTGCTTCACTAGCAGTGCACAGAGATGAAACAAAAAAAACAAACAAAAATAAACACGCTTAAACAATAAATATCTAGTGCATGCCTAGTTTCCGACAATTACAAAAGCGCTGCTCCTATTGTGGTCGAATGCAGTAGAAATGCCGGGAAGAAAGAAGAACTTCGGGAGAAAGACAAACAATAGCTACGTCGACGTATACTGTTCGTTAGAAGCGAGCGTGAAATGCATTGGCCGCCTTTTTTATTGCTAACGCGTGTCTGGAACTGACTCTTTTGGCTGATATTTTCGGGGTAGCAGGTCCTTTAGTATAGTTAAATTAAGCATATAATATTGCCTCTAATAAACAGCAGAAAAAAAACGCAGACTCGAGCAATTCCTCCAGCTGTAAACTCATTTAGGTCCATCCGGATGTCGATCAACATTAATTATCATTATGCAGTTTCACGTGCCAGAGCCGCAAGCTGAGGCACTTCGACCGCTGGAATTCTTTAACCTGCACCGAATGCACGAACAGGAGTGGTTTCGAATTCGGCCCCAATCGAGAGGCGGCCACCGCGGCCGGGAATCGAACCCGCGATCTCGTGCAGCTTTCGCAGTGCCAGAGCCACTGGGCTACCGCGGCGTGTCAAAACGGACCGCCCTATCTTCTCAAGACAACATCAAGTCTGCGATGAGCTCGACATCGCCTTCGCCCGCTACATACATACAGCCTGCTGCGGCCTCCAATATACACGCGCCGATCGGCTGACGTCCCGAGTCTTCGCGGCGTGCACGAAGCACCGCGAAAATATTGCAGCAAATAGCTCATTTTATAGAAGTGTATCCTGCTTCCAAATGGCGCATTGCCGCAGAGCAATGTGCGCGTTGTTTGCCATTGCAGCCGCAAGCGGATTCGATTCGCGGTTGTGGGCAAAGTTTTCTTCGCCATGTGCTGAGAGTGAGAACGAGGACGTGGCATGACAACGGCGGGCGTAATTGATGTTGGAGTTAGTATAGTAATAGTAATTTGTTGTTTGTTAAAATATATTATAATAAAGGAAACACAAAAGTAATTAGCCATAAAAAATGAATTACTACAACTTGGTTATTTAGTCAAACACGCCATTTTATTTCTCGTGCAAGTAACATTCGCCTGTTTTGGAAGTCCACTTTAAGGGGAAATTAGCTATTTGCAACAAGCGATTTTTTAAAAAAAAAACATTCTATGGCCTAAAAACACGTTGGCCCGTGTTCGCAAGAAAGCTTACACTAGAATTGTTTTGTAAGACAAAATTTCAGTCAGTCCTGAAACTTCACTATTAGTGATGGCGGCCGGCCAATTTAAGAAAACAGCTATGAAAGAACAGCTTTGTTAATTTGGCCCCTTATTATTTTGCATCCAACTTAGACTCGAAACGAAGCGAGACGAAATTCACATCGTTGAACGCTATGAAACTTTGCGAAGAGCACGGCATAGCAAATGGCTCCGAATTTGTTTGACTATACTGGGGTTCTCCAAGGCGCACTCAAATCTCGAAACACGGAAGTTTTCACATTCTTTCTTCCCACCGGGCGGCATTCACTATATCGGCTATATCATTAATAGAGAGCCCGTGCGTAAGTCAGCCCTCGATTATCTTGCACAAAAAGGACTTGCCATGCCTAAACAGTTATATTTCGCGGCTGTCCATTATTGGCGGTTTGGCGTCGTTTTCCCTCTAGCATGCGCAGATAACGCTCCTGCCTTCTTTTTTGCCGCTGTGCGACCCATCACGCTGGGCATTAAAAGCTATAAATTCAAGCTACTTCAGGGACGACGCTTGTTGAACGAGTGAGACTGAGTAAAGAACGAGAGAGAGAGAGGAGGAGGAATAAACTTTATTTAAAGAACACAGGATGATCGTCGTCCTAGAGTCGAAAAAAAAAGAAATAGGTCCCCATGCGTTTTCTAGGCCGCGTTTCCTTCTATTGGCAGAAGGCAATTTTTTATTTATTCGTGTCTGCTGTCCCCATTCTTCTGATCTGCTATACGCTGATGCCTTGATTTCTTTTTTTATCCTTTCAACACTGCGGCGTTATTGATACGCTTGCTAATATCACGTGTTGACACAAGCGAACCTTCAACATCCTGTTCAGGCAGCCCAACAGCGTGTTGAATTCCGCCGCACCCGAAGGATTTTATATAGGAGCTCGCTTCCGTAGTGGTGAGCGAATAGCGAGCGCTGTTATTTTCTATCTTGGTCCCATACCGCCTGTTGTCTCGAGGCTTCGCTTGTGTGTGCACTGACGGGTTTTCAATGTCTCCTTTCCTGGCCTTTCTGACGTTACCAATCTTTGGCACTCTTCACCGCAACCCCTGAGATGTGCCTTTAACGGCCTTGCGCAACATCAATAGGCTGTAAAAAGCAACCTTCTTGCAAGAACACCAACATAGCATAAACAGCGCGTGGTGTCGCACTTTAACCGCAAAACTCAAGCTTATGCAGGTGCAAAAAAGGAAACTGAGCGAGAAATGCAGAAATTATGCTTTTGATACGGATACTAGACATGGAGCTGTATTTTGTAGCTATATACAGGTAATTTGTATGTTGCCAATAATAGCAGATAAGGTCTGCCGCCTCACAGCTACAGCAGAATTGTGACATTCCCAGCCACGGTTTCTACATTCCTATATGGAGCTGAATGCAAATACGCTCTTGTACTTGGATTTAGGTGCACGTCAAAGAACCCCGAGTGGTCGTAATTGAAATCGTCCGCCATAGCATTAACGCGTCCCTCATAGCTCCGGGAGCTCCTTCCGGACGTTAAAATGCAGCATTTCATACGTTTCATTTGCATTGTGAGCAACTTCGTGGTGTAATGCTGTATATAAATTTTCATTACGTTGCCATGAGGACAAAAGAAAGTACACAACCGTCGACAGTGATAGAAAACAAACATCTCTGGCTGCATTTCCGAAGAAGTTGATCAAAGTCTATGAAGTGGACTGTGACGTCGTCCGGGCACGTATTTACAAAACAACCTCAGGCTAAAACTGTTCGTAACAGTAGGCGTTAGATATCGTGACGTTTGACATTATGCACCAACGAAGACGGCCTGCGACTGTCGAAGAGCTCCTATAAACGAAAAGCTTTGTAGATTCGGCCCCTGACTGATAACTCTGCTTCTGGGTCTGCTCCATACCATTAGGTGGGCTTTCTTATGTCACCACTTCATCGGAACTCGGATTGCGCCGTCTGCAGTGAGACCCTAGAACTCGTGCTCGGCAGCAGAAGCAAAATCCCTAACGAATACAAGAATTCGCACTTGTATCATGGCTACGTTCCTCTGAATCTCATTCGAGTGCAGCCGCCTGAGGCACTCATTGCGCTTCCTAATGTAACTTTCGAAGCAAATTTTTTGCATGCGAATCAGCGGACACAAAACAAAGAAAATGGACGTGGCAGGACGGGCCGGGCCCAGACATAACTAAAGTCCCTATATAGGAAAAGTACCGCCATTCTTTGGTCAACGCCGCTTCTCTCTCCTGTATCTCCGATTGGACGATGATAGCGCGCTTTCACTTCTTTATATTTTGTATTTTTCCGCCTCTGAGCCATGTTGAAAGTCACTCTGCGCAGCCGCAGTCACCGGCGGCGGCCGCGGCGCGCGCCGGCCTGAAAGCTTCAACGAGGACTTTCTAGGGGCGCTACCGTCGACTTGCTTTCGCAAACAAAAAGTAAAAAAAAAAAAGAAAAAAAAAAACACACGCGCTTTAGGAAAGGAGACGGCGGAGGAAAGAGTAGATGGCGGTACTTTTTCTACATAGGGACTTTAGACATAACTGGTGTCGCGAAATGTGAATGATGAGCGAAATGTGAATAATGTGAGTATAAAGTAGCACAAGTCTTGGTACTCAATGGGTTTGCTATATTTCTTCCTCCTACTGTGCTACTTTATATGCAACTTTCTGGTTCCCGGGTGCGTTATATTGACACGTATATATGTTTATCTTTCACCGGTGACCGCTTTTCACCGGCTAACAAATGTTAAACGTTAGCGCTAGGCACGGGATGCGCCTGCATGTATCGGAAGTTTCTCGAACATTATCAATGCTTCTATCCGTTGTCTCTCGTCACCGACGCTTATGTAATCTGATTGTATGAGCGACGCGAATTGTCTAGAACTTTCTGGAAGACACACGGGTACCAAGGATGATATGGAATATTCGATGACTCATATATAAAAGCCGACGCGTTTCGCCGCTGGTCAGATTTTGACGATCGCCGACTGTGTTCGCCGCTATCGTTGTGCTTCGAGTGTAGCTTGCTTTTGTGGGCACATACATAGAGAAAGAAATTCAACAAGAGGGGACACTCTGCAAAAATTGGCACCAGGAAATATGTCAGTTTACGTGACGCTATAGTATTGATGCGAGCGTTAGCTGCCGCGAGCATCGAAAGAAAGAAGTGAAATTAGGTTAACAGACATTGATTTATTTTTTAAATTATTTGCCGCGAAAGCTAAAACGTTTTCCATGTCAATGAACTTAAACTTTGCGACTTATTTTTCTTGCCTTACCTAGCGACAGGCCAATGACGCGCCAGATGCATGCGTCATCCACCAGACACTAGAGAGTTTTAGATTAGGGGGACGCAAGCGTAGGGGCCCGCTTGCGCTTGGGGCCGCGGTACTGCGCACGCGCAGACCCCGCTTGCGCGTGGGGCCGCGGTACTGCGCACGCGCAGACCGATCTGCGCGTGCGCAGTACCGCGGCCCCAAGCGCAAGCGGGCCCCTACGCTTGCGTCCCCCTAATCTAAAGCTCTCTACTGTCCCGAGGCGAGCGAGGGCGGCTGCGCGCGCGTTTGAGCGCTCGCCCGCGGCGACCCGTCCGTCTCCTTTTTTTTTTTTAAGGTATCCTGGTTTCTTGGGCTCCCGGCGTACTCTTGCGTTCCTTCTGCACTGGAACAAGACACCACTGCACTATTGGACCACGGCAAGGTGAGAAATTTTGTTTCACAGTCTACTACGCCATTGGGCTTAACGGCACGGGACCGAGACTTAAGACGCAGTTAGCGAAAAACAGCTCAGCCGTCCTGGCGCAGTTAATTTGAGTTAATGAATCGTGCTGGGACATGTTTCCGACGCTTCCTAGGGGATTATTGTAACTTATTTCGGTTCTGTTGAGGCACACTGGTCGCGCAGCGCGCTGTGACGCAGTTGGCGATAAGCAGCTCGGCCGTGGTGACAAAGATGGTTTGGCGTGTAATGAATCTTAGAGGGACAAGTTTGTGACGTTTTTTGTGGCCCCGCAACAACATATGCCTTTTATCGGTACTCACGCCTGTCGAAAACGCGATGGGCGATTGCCAAGAGTGATAACATGGGAGTGTGTTGCTGGCGCCGGCAGAACGCGCGAAAGATAACGCCGAGGAACATATCAGAAACTTGTAATTCGAAAATTCCGTCTTCTAAAGGACTTAAAACAGGCTTTGCACCCATGCGTTTGTCTTGAGTGCGAGTAGAAGGCATTAAGCGAATGTCCAGCGTGGTCCGCTGGGAGCCTCTGTTGCGTCCGTCTCTGTGTATGTAGCGTACTGTCGCGTCGCCCGAGGCCAACTTTTGGAAACGCGAAGTAGCCCATGTATTTTTGCTGCTAAAGTGCAGGAAATAATGCCTGGAAATGGGGTAATGCTTGGAAATCAGATGTGTTCATTTTATGGTATTGCTTGGGATGATCGGGTATTTTCTACGCCATGTATGTAAAAGCGAATTGCTTTTGTTTGTAATGCCGCCGATTCACCGCTTTCGCACGTTTCGCCTGTACACGCAGTATTCCTATATCTAATACCGAAATGACACATGCTTGTAGCATGCTGTTACATGCTTGGAAATCTAACATGCTTGAAATTTACCTTTTTGCAGCTAATGCCGTCCGATGGAACTTCATACGGGAACTACTGCTTACCTGGAGTCACAACGCACAAAAGCGCGGAACGAGCTTTTATATAGAGCAAAATAAATATTCCTCATTTACAAGGAGTCTTGCGTCTACTTTGTGACATTGCATGTGTCACACATTCAATGGGACTTTACAAGATCGTTGGCAATCATTTATCAAATAATAAACCGATTCCGCACGAAGACCACGCGCGGTCGGGCAAAAAAAAGGGGGAGGGGCGCAGCCGGCGTGCTAGCTAGCGTTCAATACGTGCGCGCCCAAAACCGAAACGGAAGGACTGATGCCGACGCTTGGCGCGCTGCCATAAATTCGGCCGCCGGGCTCTATGGGGGTGTCCGCTCTTGTTGAATTCCTTTCTCTATGGCACGGTTCGCTCATAAAGGTCAGTATCGTCAGACACAGTTTTACGACTGTTCTCTTCAGCGTCACTACTACGTGAAAATATGACCCTAACGAGGAACGTTTACCTAAACTGAAAGTAGGCTTACCTTACAGCGAGCACTAGAATAATGAACGTGACCATCCCACTTTTTACCGTGTTTGCTGGGCGCCTTGAGTTCTACGAATGGTTCGCAGGTGGCCCCTGACTGATGATGTTTCGCGAGCCTTGCAATGATTATTTCAATAAAGCGTCCTCTCCTCTTTTGTTTCTGTCAGATACACGGAACTCTCAAATCGCCAGTGTATGACAGAGAAGAAGACGACGAGGAAGAGTGGACGAATAGGTTGAGTCCCTAGGGCACATTGTCGTTGTCTTTATATTTTGTATTCAGCACTCGCTTAACTTTTCGACTAAGCTGTGACTTCTTAATTTGTGGGTGCAAATGCAAAGAGACTCCTTCCTTATAGTGCCCTAAAGCTTGAGCGGTAATATATCAAATGGTTACTTGAAACGAAAGTATTAGCCAGGCGTAGAGCAACTGCAGTATTTTGTTTCTAGGACGATTTAGTCGTTTCTTGCAGTGCTGTTAATAAAGAGCTGGACGGATGCCCCGAAAAGCATTGCGAAAGGATAAAGTAGATTGATAAGATTTTGTATGACTATCGGAATAAATATTCGTGCGCCTTAGTTTCACTACGGGCTTATTTGTGGGGAAGAGATTGGACTTCACAAGAAAAATTGTGGTTTCTTTACAAATTCAACCGGAATTTTTAGCCCCGCAAATTGGAGAAGTCTGCAGTCTGAAAGGGAAAGAAGGAATGAAAGAAGAGCAAGCCAAGAAAAGAAAACGACAGAAATAAAGATAATGAAAGAAAAGGAACTAGGAATGAAATGTAATGATTATCAAGCCAGAAAAAAATTATCTGATCTCTTTCAACTCCTCTGCAACTTAAATTAGGCTAGAGCCAATCTGCGCACATGCGCCGTAAACAGACGGTGTGATATAATTGCTAACGTCTTGACTATCCGGGCGCTGCGTCCGGGCACAGCTGCGTATTTCTGCTGCACGTCTGCAAACAATGGCAATATACGGTGTTGTTTCCACTAAAAAATGCCTTAATGGAGCACGTTCACGTTTGGCTCCTAACCCCTTTTGCTTTAGTTTCTACAGTATTACTGTCATAAATGATCAGCAAACGGAAGACGCCTTCCTCTAGGATTGAGGCTGAGAACATTACTCGGAAATTGAACACTGGACACCCACTTTCCAAGTTTCCAAGGCGCGCGAAGGCGTCGATCACAATGCCGCCCTTTGGAGAAACTACATTCTTCTTTCGGGGGTTTTACGTGCCAAAACCAGTTCTGATTATGAGGCACGCCGTAGTGAAGGGCTCCGGATAAATTTTAACCACCTTGGGTTCTTCAACGTGCACTACAACGCAAGCACACGGGCGTTTTTGCATTTCGCCTCCATCGAAATGTGGCCGCCGCGGCCGGGATTCGATCCCGCTATCTCGTGCTCAGCAGCGCAACGCCTTAGCTGAGTGAGCAACCGCGGCGGGTGCAGAAACTACATTGTGGGGCATTACGTACCAAAGGCACGGTCCGATTATGAGGCACACCGCATAGTTGGAGGACTCCGGAATAACTCTGATGATCTTTAACGTACACCCAATGTACGTAACACGAGCGTTTTTGCATTCCGTCTCAGCAGCGCCACACCATGGCCACTGAGCTACCGCGGCTCGTATTCCGTTTTCTGAGTATTCCGAAAACTTGTCGGTGGAATAAATGAAAATGGCCTCCGCTATGCGCAGCTTAGAAGATCAGGGCTTGCACTTGCAAAAAAAAAATCTGACTCTAGAATTGTTCGTATAAGAGTGAATGCAAGCCGATCGGGATGTAGACATATTACTTGCGAACACGGCTAGGCAGCAGCAAAGAGAATGGACGAGGTAAAACATTTTCTGAATCCAGCCTAGAAAGCCGGCCTTAGCTAGAGAATGCCTGGATAATAATGCAATAAGAAGGTTCTCTATCTGATCCCTAACTTACCAGCGATGAATACAGGCACCCTCAACTCGTTAAACAGGCGAATAATATATTACCTTTAGCGCATGGCCCCAGTAAAGTTTTTTTCCGTAGTGTTGAGGGACGAGGTCCCTATCATGTAGCTCGGCGGGGGTGAAGTATCAGACAGGAAACGTGGTAAAAACTTGAACGAACTGTATTTACAGAGAATGCGAAGGGCAGGCGCCCACTCTTCTACACCTAGGTGGGTGTTAGAGCCCAGGACGCTGTCAGGACGTGCATACGAATTACGGAGCCTCACTGTTCTACGACTGCGTGGTTACAGCCCAGACTGCCCATGACGCTCCGTACTACGGTTATGAAGACAAAAAAGGAAAAACAAAAATAGGACAGAGAAAGCAGAAGACCCCAGCAAGAATGGAGTTGTGCTCCCTCTCGCTGCTAGCGCTGGCTGTGCAACCGGCCCACCCCTTTCCCTGCTCGCGGCTCTCGCATTCGGATGCACAGTTGGGGACAAGTGCACAGATGCACTTGACCCCCACTCACCCCGTTGCCAGTAGCGGCCACGGCCGTCAGACACAACGACGCGGCTAATTAGGTGGAGGGGGGGGGGTAGCAGGCAGTCGGTTTCGTGGTCCGTTCTTCCCGTAAGTCAAGGGTTCAGTGCCCGGCGACGCGTTTTGTCCTTGGCTGTGACGAGCAAGAGCCGGTCATTAACTTGGGTTAGGCCGTTCTTTCGGAGGGAGCACAACCTGTCACTGCTGTCAGTCATTCGGCCTTACAAATGACGCATACCTCAATAACGCATGCTTGGCCTTACAGCCCCCTTTCGAGCTCACGAAATTCTACAAACGCCCAGTGAAATATAGTAACAGTAGACGTCAGCACCAAGACAATTTCGGTGCCACTGAAGCCCAATTATGAGTTTCGAAATATACCTTGGCCACCTTTCTTTGCCCACGGGCAAGGAACGTTCTATATACGCGTTATAAATACGCGAAGTAAGCAAATAATTAAGCACAGATGTCAGTAAGCTTGTGACATTATTAATCTGAATAGTGAACAAGTGTCGACTTGGACACACACCGAACTCGCGGTTCAGTCTAAAGGCACGCGATTGTAGGCTCTGTTGTACCTATAGGGCGTGTCACGTTGTCTGCGAGAATGACGTAAAATGCCAACGCTGTGGCTGACCTCAGTAACACAACTGCAAATGTCATTCGCACTCAAACCAAGCTACCTTCACATTTTAGGCAAGTTTATGCTTTCTCTGTGAAACGTGCACAATGCGACGACAGAAGGCAACATCGACGGAATGCCAGAAAGCGACAAACGTGAAGCAAATCTTCCGAAAGATGGTGCGGGATTACCCCACTCATTCAGAAGCGGATATCCGCTGCCGTAGACAGCGGTCATGGCACAGGCGCAGCTGACGATGCAACGTGCATCGGCTAATGTATACGAGGCGGGACGAAAAAAGTGAGACTAATTTTTAATTCGAAGCATTACAGGCATTATAGGGCTTGATACTTTAGTTTTTCCGAACGGTGAACGGGGCAATGTGGTTTAATTCGACCCACTAGATTGTGTGCGGCAGTGTATACTTCTTATGTGCAATAAAACAAGAAATCAATATATAAAACCTGCGCTAGAGAAAATAAAGCGTAGCTTTGTGACCCTTTGCTTTCCGCCATTCCTCTGAGCTTACACGGTAAGCGCGCGGCAAACCGCTTCTGCACTAACCGAAACTCGCTTCGTCTCGCAGCTTTACTTTAGCGCGACCGACGAGCGATCTATTGAAAGCCCAGTGCGAAAACCAAGCGCACAGCAATCTGTGCTCGGAAATGCGAGCGCAAGCACGTAGCGAGCCCTGCAAAACCAATCCATAGGAAAAAGGAGGAGGGGGAGCGCTCCTCGCAGTATAACGCGACACGTAAAATTACAAATTAGTCTAATACACATTCAGTGTATGTGATGAGGAAACAACGACAAACTCGCCGGTTTCCAGTTGGGCCCAGGATCCTTTAATAATGACACGGCAGACGAGAGCTTGGTACACGAAACAGACTTAAACTGACACGCTTACACGATACAGATGATTTACATACACATGTACGTGGCTAAAGTTCGGAAGTTGTCCTTCCATATAAAGCACGTGCCTAGCACTCGCCCGTATACATCGTCGTTGCGGTGCCCGTGACGGTGGTTGTGACGGTAGAGCGCTGTTGTGGCTACGTCGCTGCTGTCGCGCCGCACCTTGTCGCACCACGCCACTCCTTGTCGCGACGTGGAAGCAGGGGAAACAGCAGGCCGGTAGAGCACCAGGCCACTGCTGTAATGCCTGACCTGCAACGCCTCGGCTGCTAAAACGGCACGCTCGGTCGGCGGACAAGTAGCTCAGGCGCCCCGGTGGCCAGCAGGAAGCACTGCACCAGGCCGCTATCACAGCAGGCCGCTGGTACACAGGAGAGCAGAGCCACGAGCCCACGACCAGGTCCGCACGGTAGCAGGACGCTCGGTTGCCAGTCCTCGGGCTCGCTCAGCAGGCTGGTAGCTCAGGCGCCGGTCCAAGCAGGAAGCACTGCACCAGGCCACTATCACAGCAGGCCGCTGGCGCGCAGGAAAGCCCAGCCACGAACTGGATCCCCGACCAGGTCCGCACGGTAGCAGAATACCCGGTCGCCGTTGGCCGAGCATTGAGCCGCCGTTTTTCGAGCTTGCGTTCGAGGCTGCCGCTCACTCTCACGCTCTGCGTGCTCTCGTGTCGCTTCTTCGTTCGTCGCACGTGTCGTCATCTTCCATTACCATCATCACCAATCCTCTTCTTGTAGCCACAACACAATCATCATTCGAAGCAGGTCTTCTCGCCACCGCACGCCACTATCCACATCATCAGAGTGCAGATCTTCTAAACTTTAAAATGCTTATAAACCACGTTAGAGTGACTAATAATATTGTAGTGAATGCATTTATTTTATAACTTGCTTGTGCCTATAATGCACTTGGTGGAACGACAAACAAGTGATAGAAGGCACTACCATGCACCGACTAGTACGATCACGTGAGCCCCAGTTTGTCTACCGCCCATATGGCAATGCCCAAGGGATGATAGCTACACAGAGTGAATCCAGATAAACAAATGAAACTGGAGGCGTGCAGATGGTCAAACTTTGTGTTGGTACAACTACTTCTTTCATCTTGGGGCGTAGCCACAGCTCGTGAAGATGCCGAGTTTCTCTAAACTCGGCACATCCTTCATAGCAGCCCTGGTCTGGGGATCAAAACCGTGATAATACGCTGTCCAGGATGGTTGCTCAACTGTCTGAGCTAACCAGGAGGCTAAGAGGTAGATGCACATGGGAGAATTATTCGACAGCCCGAAGTATATTGGCATTCTCTAGTTTCGTGCAAAACTTGGCTGGATTACAATTTTCCTTTTCATGAACCTACCTCTACCTCACGGAATTCCGAAGAACTTGTTTGCCATGCCCTCAAAGCTCTCCAACCTATAACTGTCCTCCATTGAAAATGTATTACAGCTCGCCAATAGCACTAGTCACGGCGTTTTATTTCACCGTCCACGGCTAGATACAATATTGTTTGTAATAACTACAGGAGTATATGCACTCACTAACGTTTGCATATGCTGCTGTTGTGTATTGCCAGCCCCATGTCTTCTTTTAAAGTTAAGCTGTATAAAGCTTCTTCAACACTTCACCATTAGTGTGGCCGCAACTTCATCACAGAAAAGAATCTACTTGCCTAGTAAGAATAAAAGATAAATCTGCTTTATAGTTCCGCTTAAGACGCTGAAAACGTATAGGTATTCTAAAGCATATTCAATTCGCTGTGCCGAGCGCATCTTTAGCAGCTTCAGAGAAACCAGAACCTGCTTCCATATCGTGAGTTGGATCTTTTGTATATTTTCTGTATTCCCTGGGGGTGCCTCAGGTAACACACATGCAGTTCGCGGTATTAAGTGTCTTCGTGGCTAAGTCACAGAACATTGCATGTTTCCTCTTATTCCACACCAGGTTTGCTCCTCCGAGAGTAGCCGGCCGTATGGCGCTGCATGCACAGAACGGCGCACAATGAGGTCAGGATGCGCCCGTCGTCTCGTGCAGCGCCGGACCTGTGCCGGCTGTCTTCACAGGATGCACGCTATCATGGCTTGTGGCGGAACAGCCCCAAGCTCTGCAAGGGGCCGTACTGCGACCTCGGCTGTGTTTATTTATGCTGAAGAGCTCGTGGTATGGTCACTGCGGCCAGCGTTACGAGCGACCTTCACGTGAACTCATTTCACTGTAACAGTGGGTTCACTACGTATGGAAGTGAATTCTGGGCTTTCCTGCGCTAAACTGCTGGTCTGTTGGGGCAAGGCTCAGCATGGAAATCCCCGGCTACCACTGCGAGCTAGTCTCCGCGCTGCTGCGCCCGGGACGATCGTGCAGCGAGACGGTGGCACCGCTTGCGGCCAACGCCAGCGTTTTTCTTCCAGAAATGTTTGGATTAGTTCAACGTACTTATGTAAATGTAGTATTGTTGTGTTGGCTTGAAATACAGTTTATCGTAATTGAACTGCGTTGCTGCATGAGCACGCTTCCATGATGAGCACGATCTCTCTTCTATGAGCACGCTTATAGCGCACGACACTGACGGGAAAATTTAAATGAGCCCTGTACTCTGATTTATATCTCACTTTCATACTCTTTTGTTTCCCTTAAATTACATTTACCCGCAGCTACAAAAGCCTGACCACTTCAAACGCAACAACGTGTTCTTGACAATACTAGACGATCACATGCATGCCAGGCCAGACAAGCGCTTTTGTTCGGGTGCCTGGCTGTTATATACTGAAATGGAATATAATTCCCGCTAGCATAAAGCCCTCTGAAATTCTACGAAGGCGTTTCTCGGAAAGAAACATATAGGTTGCACAGATTCAACCTTTCACTTTAAGGACACTTTGTGACACGTTCAGCAAAACACGAACACATCCTGGCATACATAAATATGTGTTAGCCTCTCATAACTATAACAGAGTCCTCTGGACAGCTCTTTAAGCACGCCCAAAGATAACGGCAGCTGAATTTCACAGCTCCGAGAATAGTGATGGTATTCTGTCGAGGAAAATTATTGTGCAGGTGTTCACTAAACTGTTTCCAGCTCTAAGGCTTTTTTCTATGAGCCGCGACGATATCATGCAACGGAGCAAACGGGGATCAGCGAAAGGATTTTTATACAGCGGAATCTGTATAACTGATTCGGACGATTTACAATTAGCCATGATAATGCTGCTCTTAGTAATTCCGCCATGATCATTATCTTGTCACAGTAACTTTGCACACTGCAGTCAATAACATATGTAACAAAAGTAGCTTCACATGGTCTCCCACGTGCAGACTGTTACTCTGGAAATTTGTAGAACAATCAATTGCGAAATGCTAAGAGCAGCACTACCTCGTCATGCCACCGTTGAACCTGGGAATGAAATGAACGAGAGAGATCGAGGCAAACGATCGCTGAGGGCAAAAAATAAAATAAAGGCGGATGCCGCAATTGCAAAAAAAATACATGTAGTTTATTGTGATATAATGTTGTCCCGATTGGAACCAAGATAAGAATGGGAATACTCTACTAAACAATGACTTATACATTTTTTCCAAGGCCTTTGATGATGTTATACACAGTAGGTTACTTAGTAAACAAATTCATCGGCATTAACGAGAAAATAATTTCATGGATAGGATTTTACCCTTCAAAAGGGTAAAAAAGCAAAATCAGATCGCCTTCAAGTACTTTCGGAAGCTTCGCAAGGATCTGTCTTAGGACCTTTCTTTTTATATATATGGTTATTATATCATCTCGCGTTGAATCTGGCATAACAGTTCGATTGTTCGTTACGACTGCGTTACTTTTACGGCTACGCGTGGAACAGATGACCAAATTAAGGTGAATACATCCTTAAAACATATTGCGGCCTGGTGTGACAGATGGGGTATGGCATGAATATATATATAAAAACTGCATGTATGACTCTAACCCGAAAAAACAACCATTTTGTTTTGCAGTACAGCCTCAATGGCATTTGTTCAAATTGCAAGGCAAGTGTGAAATATCTGGAACTAATATTACAGCAATCGAATTTTTGAGGCGATAGTTGGCTGAGCTCCTTGTCACGTTATGTTCACAGCATCCAATGGTTAGTTCAGCCTATATTAGAATATAAAGCATTTTCGGAGCTTCTATTAACATTGCTTATAAAAAATTGTGAAAAATAGCACAAAGGCGCTTCAGTTTGTTTATTCGAAGCCCTCGTGCAATGAACTCGTTACTGCTTTTAGACGACAATCCGGAATGCCCTCCTCATGTGCACAGCGACGTCTTGCTACTATAAAGTTCTTGCATGTGCTCTATCATGGACGCACACGTATTAAGAAATCTAAGAACCCGAAGCCACCTGCTCGCCATGCAACCAGAATCCGTCCTTACAAGTGCATACAACCATGTTTGCCCTGTGTGAAATTTTTAAGTATTCATATTTCCCAAGGTGCATGGACAAATGGAATAGCCGGCCAGAAAACCGTAAATTCTGACACGGTGGGAACTTTTGTAGACAAATTCGAGAAATATTTCCGTTTGCCTTATGGCGTGTAAGATAATATGCAACTCAGCTTGGCTCTCTGGACAGCCTTAGTCAGTTGTTGTGATTCGAATCATAAGTGAGTTGCCGACCTATGCTCCTACTAGTTGTGCCTCATGGTTGACATGCCTGTATATTTCACTTTGATCGTGTAAGATATTCGCAACATAAAAGCCGCGTCCAAACCCGGCGTAGTTAATCGGCCGATAAATGGTAGCCATGAGCTCCAGATGAAACAGAAATCTATTTTCCAGTGCATTTCTAACATATAAAATAGGGCACTTCGACGATACCTATTCTCACGTGACGATTTATTCGCCAATCGGAGCCCGTTATCAGCTGCTCAGCGCCTCCAGTGATCGTTTTCTGCGAATATAGTGAAGTTCTCTAAATTGGGCTTTCCTCGTCGGTCCCTCCATTCCATTACGCTAACGATGACCATTGTCGTCATCGAAGACAGAAAAGATTTTTTTCCTTGAGGTCACCTCGTAATCCCCAGCTTCGCCATTTCCACCGCGTGAAAAAAATTGCCGTGGTTGAACGCAGGTAAACCAAGTTTGTCGAGCGAGAGCACTGTTTTCCTTGAATTGACAAAAGACACGGACGCTACTCGGAGCCATCAGCAACTATCGCATCTACAACTGCACCACAAGAAACACACAGACGCAGCTCTGCGCGGCAGCAGCAGCGAGCGAAATGACCTTCTTGCTGCCTCTCGCTTCCACGCGAACTACGCGTCGAAAACACTGCTCATACGAAGCTACCAGCACTCGGCGCGCACCCCCACCAAAGGACGTGTGTTCGAGTGCCCAAATTACCTCTATATTAATAACTGTGCCTTAATTACCTTTGCTCTAAGCCAAAGGTGGTGGGTTCGACTCCCACATAAGCTCGAGGGTTCGACTGCCACCGAAGATGTGTGTTGGAGCGCCGCAATTTCCTTTATCTTAATTAACACGATCACGACGAGGACCCGCGCACCATCAGAATTGTTGCGTGAGCACTGCTTGCTTGATCCGTGCACCATACGAATTGCTTCGCATGCGTTTCGCCGGTAATGGCAGGCTAAGTCCCAATTTGGCCTTGGCTTAGCTTGAAGGTCAGCTTTACGGAACCAGGCGTTTTCTGGGTTTTTACCTGGAGTATTAGAGCTATCGCTCTAAAAGTAAACGTCACCACAACCACTTCTACTGAGATTTGAATAAATGTCACTGAAGCAATGCGCATTGGGGCAATGTGCAATCACAGCAATATGCAGCAGCAGCAGTAGTGATATGCAATGTGGAGCAGCAACTGCAGCAGCAGCAGAAAACAGTATGTCCCAGGCCTTCCTCCAAACGTGAAGTGGTATTTATTGATCATAAGGCCCTGCATCTTGTCTGATAGTTCTTGATGATGCATACTCATTAGCTTTCTTCGTAATGAATAAGAACGGACTTAGCGAGAATACAAATATTCTCATCCCAAGTACTACACTTATACAGCAGACCAACACGACGCACAAATAAGCGGCAAAAAAATGAACGTGAGCTATGCTCAAGCAACCCTTCATTCAGGGAAGCTGAAGCACTTTTCAAAAAGTTATTGAATGACGAGTTATCATAGTTCTTCCATCGCTTAAAGCAAAAATCGCTTAAACATCCCGCAGTGAAGATCTCCATCTTATTTTCGATTGCTTGCTTTTTCCTCAGACGATTGCGCTCCGACACTACGGGGAACTGGATAAAAGCCCAGTAGTTATAGGCTGTTTGGTTCGGGGGAGTCATGTAATTGCATAAAGATATAGCAATTTAGAGTGAAAATTTGTAATTAAAAAAATATTCCTAATAATTGGAGAGTAATCATAATTGTGTAATATTACAAGATGAACAGTGTGGATACGAAAAATGGGTTACGACTTTTTCTTCTCTGTGATGTACGCAACTTCCTTTCAGTGTGATAGAAATTTCAGTAAGCATGTTGGGGAACTTGAACTATGTGCGTACACAGACTTTAATTATCACTCTCAGACTCCTCATGTCTACATTGTACAGTAAAAGCTCGTTAATTCGAATTTCGCGGGGACGCCCAATGAGTTCGAATTAAATCGAAATTTGAACTAACGAAATTCATCGAAAAACTGCAGGAATTGAGACCAGGTTGTTGGAAAATCACTCAAAATATTTACTTGCGAAAATAATCCGTGATCACTGTCTGTTTCTCTTTGAATGCGATCGCCATAGCCTTGTTTTCCAACGCGCGAACGTGGCAGAAAGCATCCTCTGCGTCTTCCTCGAAGCTGAAG
>NW_023606997.1:0-40001 GCF_013339745.2 Dermacentor silvarum | reverse complement strand
GCAGACGAAGTTCCCTGGCAGTGTCCGTCCTCGCCAAAGGTATTGGACGCGTCTGGGTGTCTTCGTGGGCTGACCGGGCAGCGCTGTCAGCAAAGTCGATGCCAACGATGCCACAGTGAGTCGGAATCCACTGAAATATTATGTTTTGGCCTGTTTCCAGAGCATGCTGCTGTACTTCCCTGATGTCGGATATCACCGGCTCGTAAGTTCTGTGATGTAAGGTAGACTTGATACTAAGTAGAGCTACCTTAGAGTCACAAAATATGACCCATTTCTGTGCCGGCTCTTCGGTGACGTAGGTCACAGCTGCATGGGGGCTGCGAGTTCTGCTGACGTAGATGTAGTCATATGTAGCAATTTGAATTTAAATCTGACCTGCTTGGCTGGAACGACGAATGCGGCAGTTGAGCTGCATACTTCGTCAGCGCGAAGTTCAGTGCGAGTGCTGGATGCTCTCAATTCAGGGCCTACAAGTCCCCAGTAAGCAGCATAGCTCACGCGCAGCATTCTATTCGCACTGAAGTAAAAAAGATCGTGGTATATTTTAACGGTATACTGCCACGTACTACGACGTACTGTTAATGACCACTGGTCCCTTGAAAAGAACATATATGCTGTATCATAAGAGCACATACGATGACAAGGCAGCGTTTATATTCTCCGAGCTATGTTCTTAGCCTGGCCTTGCAGCCACAAGTTGCTGACGGCGCATTGCCGCCAGGGTGTCAGCAACCTCCCCTTGAATATCATTGGGCAGAGTGGGTGCCAAAGGAATAGTAGGCTCCTGGCGAACGGCATTCGGGGCAGTTGGGCAATTTCGCGAACAATTGGGCCACGTCTCCCTGTTCAAATGTATCCCTGCAAACGAACAATTTCGTTGAGAGGAAGACAACGTACATGTAAGGGCGCCACATCAAAGCCAACTACTTGTGTAACTTGTCCTCGCTCTGGCACAATGTAATAAGGTCGGCAAAGTAACACAGCCCAAATTAATTCGAAAAGTGTCGTCAATAGCTTTTGTAATGTGCTTAATTTCTTCCCCTATCTGCATGCTATTATTCACGCCTTTTCACAGATCGACGAGGTCTTCTGTATAATTGGTAAATGTTTCACCCGTGAGCTGGACGCATTCACGCAAACGAAGCTAGACTCACATTTTGCGGACAGCAGGGCGATTTAAGCGTTCCGTGAATGATAGCATGAACGTCGATCACGTTCGGAAATACGCACCATGATTTTTTACCGATACTTTGCGGACACATTCGCCAGGTATACTATAACGTTGTTAAGATCTATAAAGTTCTGCCGGTGGTTTTAAGCGCTCAGCCGCTCGTAGGACTGCAGCCAATTTTCAACGTAGTTCTCATTCGTTCCACTGAAGATGGCAGTTTCCTGCTAGCGAAGAGCGCCAGCGCTGACGACAGATGGCGACGGGAACATCTGCTGGTTGGCGTCTTGCATCGTTACAGGTAGCCTCGAGAGGAGTTCCAGGCTGGTAGAGTTGAAGAAACTCCCGCATATTGTCACGTAGTAGTGACGCTGAAGTAAACAGTCGTAAAACTGTGTATGACGAAACGGGTTGTTTATTGGTGCCCACAAAAGCAAGCTACACTCAAAACACAACGATAGCGGCGAACACAGTCGGCGATCGTCGAAAATCTGATCAGCGGCGAAGCGCGTCGGCTTTTATACCTGAGTCATCGAAGGTTCGAGATTAATCCCTGATGCCCGCGTGTCTTCCAGAAAGTTTGACAATTCGCGTCGGTCATACAATCAGATAACATAAGCGTCGGTGAAAACAGGCAACGGAAAGAAGCATCGATAACGTTCTAGAAACTTCCGATACAGGCGCGTCCTGCGCCGAGCGATAACGTTTAACATTTTTAGCCGGTGGAAAGCGGCCACCGGTGAAAGATAAACATGTATACGTGTCAATATAAACCAAATCTCAAATAGGGGCTATATTCTGAGGCTCAAATACAGTCCTGTAATCACTCTTATCAGCTTTGCGCCGCGACACACATGAACAATTGGTGGTAGAGATACGACTATACTTACATCAAGCAGTGGACAGAGGCCACAACATAGTATTTCAGTGGCTGTCTGGGCACTGTAACATTACTGGCAATGAAAGTGTTGCGTTAAAGCTGCCCGTGAGGCATAAATGGAGGACGTAAAAGCACCTCGATACCAATGTCTAGAACGGATGCAGAGCAACACCTCAGCGGTCTTGCCCATCCATATTACTCTAAGAAAATGGAATGCACCAACCTTCGCCAACCGGTGCCTATATTCCATGGATCCACATATGAGGTTACAACTTTTACGTGGTTTTATTCGACCGGAAGAAACGTTACTGTGCCGCCTGCGACCAGTCGTTTCTTTCACAAACCTCTACTCATTCCCAATTGTAATAGAGTGCCAATTGCAGCCCATGTTAACACATGTGCTGCAATTAAAGAGACGATCAAACACCTACTGTGTGACTGCCCAGCCTACGAAGATGACAGCATTGCCCTTCGGGCAGCTTTAGGACACTTTGGTGACAGGTCTTTCGCAGAAGGGAACATTGTAAGGCCCTGGTCGCGTACGTCTGCTACGCACAAATTCAGAAACATGAGGCTGCGTTTCCTCAAATGTACCGGCCTGTATGACCACTGTGACTGACTCAGCGATGAACGCTCGATCATGCGTGTACCAGTGCAAAGTGCGAACTTATCTCTTCCTTCCCTTTCAATGCCCTTCTCCCCTTCCCATGTGCAGGATAGCCTACCGCACTCAGCTGGTTAACCTCCCTGGCTTTGCTTATGACTTCGCTCTCTCTCTTTCTCTCTTGCTTTGAACACTGAACAAGGGATGCGCAAAGCAATCCACCAATCGCAGTCTCTAAGCTCGAGCATTAGCACACAATGCCTCTGCTTGTGCACAGTTGCTGGTCATCTTCTTTACTATATGCTGTACATTAATTAAGCGTTCTCATGGTACCGCTTGCCACTCCCTTTACTATGCCAACTCATCAGCAGATCGCACCTCACAAGACACCGTGGGCGCGAAAGTAGACTTATGATGCTGCAGTACCATTCATAGGTTCTGATGAATGCACGTGGAACTCTTTTCTACCATAATGGTGAGGGTAGAAGTACTCATGACAAGGAATATTGTTGGTTCTCAGATCTTGGATCCGCCCCTCTATGTAGGCTATGATCATGGTTTAAATAAATTACTTCCACACGTGACTACCGTTGTTTCATCCCGACAGCCAGCCTTACCTTTATTTTTGAATGGCGAATGCAATATTTCATACATTAAATGTAGCTGTGACCCCCCCCCCCCCCCCCAGCTCTACAGCAGTTTTCGACTTTGGCCAACGAATTCCTTGATTTCTGCATATTTGTTTTTCCATCTTACAGCTTATCAAAGAGCCTACGAGAACGATTTCATCCGCCGCCAACGCTCTGGACCTCATCTGAAGAATTAGCCCAGACTTAATTTCAACAATCACCCACAAGCCTGCTTTCAGCGATGACAGTCTATTGTCATTTAATATCGAACCTCTGACGTTTAAAAGCTACAAAACAACAAAAAAAAATCGTTCGCAACTAAACGCGCTAAGTTAAAAGTAATAAACAATGAGCTGTGCAAATTTCTTGAAGTGTTTTTCAAGAGATCTTGACCACAACAATTTACTGGTAAACATGAACATGTTGCTTTCTAAACCTAATGAAATAATAAATAAATACATCGCCATTTATTATCGAGCCTATCACATTTAAGAAGTACAAACAAAATAAATAAACCATCCTAACATAGTGCACTGATTTCCAAAGCAATAAACAATGAACTGCCTGCGCAAATTTCTTGGAAGTGTTTTTGGAAAGAGTTGAGCCACAGCAATTTAAGTATAAACTTAATGTGTTCGTTGTTAAACTTAATGAATTAACAATAAATGCATTCCCGTTACCCCTGTGGCCCCTAATCTAAACACGCGTGCTGCTGCCCCGAATTCAAACGTCTCTCACGCAAAAAAAAATGCCTGTGAAAAACACGTAAAGCTAGTTGGAACCCACTCGCTGACTAATCGAGCAAGTTGCCTCGGAAGATTACGTTAGTGCGCTCAAAAATGCAAAACGCAATTTCTTCGTAACACTTTGCCATCGATACTAAAAAGAGACACTAAGGAATTTTGGTGCATTATAAACCCCAGCGATAAGCTCGCCAGAATGCACAAAGAGCGTTGTTCTATCTACCAAATGGGCATTGGTTTTAAATAAAGTTTTTGTGCAGAACTTTTCTGGAATGTCCAGCATTTCCTTGCTTGACTCACAGTCTTCCAACTATCCTTTAATAGCAAGTGAGTCAATTGGTGTCACCAGAGTCAAAAAAAAAATCAACGCTTCCTCCTCGCCAGGCTGTGAGTCTATTAGCCCCAAGTTCTTGAAGGGCACCACTGTCATATCTGCTATACCACTAACCAAGATATCTGAACAGTTTTTACACACAGGTATTCTGCCAGCCCAGTGGAAAGTTGGTAAGGGGATTGCACTCTACAAATCGAGTAACAAGCATTCCCCACTTAACTACCACCCGATTTCATTTTCCAGTATCTCTTGCGAAATCTAAGAGCACATCTTATTCTCGTATCTCGCTAACTTTCTTGCATTCAACTTTTTTTAAGCAATGTCCAGCACGGCTTCAGAAATACTCATGTGAGACAAAACTAGTATCATTTAAGCAGTCTCATACTCGAGCATCCTCCTAGCAGGTAGCTTAATATCTTTAAATTTTGCAATGGCATTTGACAAATTAACAACCTACTAATGCATAAACTGCATTAGTTAACGCTGGCACTAAGTTACGTGCATGAAATGACTGTCACAACGAAGCTGTTAGGGGTTACTCTTCGATGGTCGCGTCCGGATATAGAAAAAAATGGACGCTTAAGCTTCGCCTTTAAGAGTAGAACGCGATAGCGTTATCGGAACCCGTTCGCATCGCATTGTTCGCATGCGGCAAGTAGGCTTCATTCACTGCAACACTGAACATGGGAAAACCAGCTTACAAATACCAAGCTTACACCGATCCCCTTAAAGTCGGCTTCAATTTTAAACAGAAATGCATTGCTGAAATAACGTTTTTTCAGGGGCAATATAAGTGTTCTTACATTAAAATGTCACGGCCCTAGCGCCTTTTTGATTATTTTAATTGTATGCTATTTCCCGATGCGCGCTGGTCTGGTAGAAATGCAGGAAAAGGGGTTTGTGTTTGAGTTTCCTCGAAGCAGAATTAGGTTTTCTCGTACATTTAAATTACAATCCGACGCCGATTGGTAAACAATCCGACGGCGAATACGAAGCCGAATAGTAAAGTCGTACTTTACGATTTTTTCTGACGGATTTTGCTGTGAGTAATTCAATTTTTGTTCACCAACACCTTGCACCACGTGGAGGGCCTGCTCCGTTGGGGTGGTTGGGGATGATTTTCTAAGCCACCGAGCCGTCATCGCAAGTAGACGCCGGTTGCCGACGCCGGATTTTCTGCTACACGGGGCCCTTAAGTGTTAAAACTCTCACTGGCCGTATGCTGTATATGCGAATGAATTAAATAGCGCGAGGGCGAGAGGCGCGTGCTTTCACTGGGAGCAAGCGCACGACCGAAAGCAAACGCGACTTCCCAAAGGAAGGGGAGCGGTGGGCGAGGAGGGCATCGAGGCACCCGAGACTGTGCGTGTGCGTGCCCGCTTTCCCACTGCGGCGCATGCGCGCAGCCCTGCCAGCCACTGCCGACGACTCTCCCGGGGTTCTCGCCCGCCTCTCCCCTAACAGTGTCGACAACGGCATTTAGCCGTTCCGCCACGTAGACATTGCGCTAGCGCTCTTATCAGTTGCCCTGACGACTCGCCATGGCCCGGCGCGTGCCGTTCGTTCGGAAGAACAACGCAACGATGGCGGGGAACTGGCGACTCAATCTCCCACGCGAAAGGAAGACAGCGCGGAGGCAAACTGTATCTTGAAAGCGATCTGCAACACGGTTCCTACCTTTGTATGCACTGTGCTTTCGTCGCTCAGTTTCCGTTGAAGCGATAGACCACATGAACCTTCGCCCGCTGCTGCTGGCACGCTTACTCACGCCAGCGTTTGAAAGCGGTTGTGTGCGGTCACACAAACAACGCGCAGAATTGTTTTTGACGGCGACGGCGTTTTTCCCGCGTTCGCATCGAACGCGCGCGGCGTTGGTGACGTGTTTATGAAGAACGTGCCAACCTTTGTCATACACTCTATGGCGGTGTACCGTAGCGACCATAAGACCAGGGTTCCTGTGGTCACGAATAAATGAAAGCCACCGGATCAATATATTATCATTGATTAGGAGTTCAAATAACCAATTACACCATCACATCTTAATAGTCATAATTGGTAATATGTACATAATTCCCACCATAGTACAGCTTTGCTGGTCTTCCATCTCCACCCCAGTGGAAGGGCTGACAGTTCTTAATTTATTTTATTTAGTCTCTCTAACTACGTTTCGAGTAACACTTTGACTCGGAGGCAAGCCGTGCTCTCTGGTGCACCACAAGGGTCCGTACATGGCCCTCTTCTCTTTCGTGCGTAAATTAATGACCTACCGTCTAGCGTTTCCTCACATATTCATTTCCTTTCTGGTGATTGTGTAATTTTTGGTGAAGTAACACATTTAAATGATATTGCAACAAGGAAAGCGCGAGGTAAAATGTATTTACAGGAGCCTATATATATGCGCGCACAACAGGCAATATGGCGAAGTCCACACCCGAGCCGAGGCGCGCCTTCATCGTCTTCCTTTCGCTGTGTTCTGTGCGCGCGCTTGGCTAACGGTCCCATGACAACCCCCCAACGGAACCGACTCGGTGTTGTTCAGGGACACGATAAGCAAGTAACAAGGGGACGACGGCTAATGTTCGCGGACATAGTACGGTTTGAGCCGAACGACGTGCACAATTTCGCATTGTGGGCGGCGAGTCGACGATTTCGGGGTTTGATGGGTGCAATTTCATAAGGTGAGGTCGGTGACTTGTCGAAGAACACGGTAAGGGCCTGTGTAAAGTGACAGACGCTTTTCTGAGAGCCCGACTAGGCGCGTTGGAGTCCAAAGGAGAACGACGGAACCTGGCGGAAAATGGTTGGTCCGGCAATGCCTGTCGTGCAAAGCTGTCTGTCTTGCTTTCGATGTGGCTAATCGGTGGCGAGCAAGTTGACGGCTGTGATCAGCTCGAGCAATGGCATCGAGGGCATACTCAGTGGTGGTAGACGTATCAGAAGGCAGCAGGGTATCCATGTACAAAGCTGGATCACGGCCGAAGAGCAAATTAAATGGAGAGAAACCGGTGACATCGTGGCGTGATGAATTGTAGGCGAACGTCACGAATGGAAGGCTAACGTCCCAATAGTGGTGATCCGAGGACACGTACATCGACAACATGTCCGTGAGCGTGCGATTTAAGCGTTCTGTGAGTCCATTAGTCTGGGGATGATAAGCGGTGGTGAGCTTGTGCCGGATTGCGCACGATGTTAAGAATGTCGGCGATTACTTGTGACAGGAACTGCGGACCTCTGTCCGTAAGATGTTGTTTAGGGGCACCGTGGTAGACTATAACATCGCGCAACAAAATATCGGCGACGTCAGCTGCACAGCTTGTAAGGAGGGCGCGCGTGATCGCGCACTGTGTGGCGTAATCTGTCGCGACGGCGATCCTTTGTTCCTCAAGTAAGACACTGGGAAAGGGCCAAGCAAGCCGACACCGACGCGTAAGAAAGGCGCGTTCGGGATGTCCAGGGGTGGAAGGGGACATGGTGAGCTTCTTTCGGCGTTGGCAGAGCCCGCACGAAGAGACGTACTGGCGCACTGACCGATACATGCCGGGCTAGTAAAATCGGCGGCGCGAGCGGTCATATGTACGAGCAACGCCGAGGTGACCTGCCATGGGTACGTCATGAAGTGGAGCAATGGCGGTCGGCCGCAGCTGTTCCCGAATAGCAAGCAGCAGCTCGGGGCCATCAGAGAACATACTGCGACAGTACAGTACTCCGCCCTGAGTAAAAGATGCGGAAGTCGGCCTCTGAAGGCGAAGACTCCAGCCGTGCAATAAGTTGTTGCAGTGCGACATCACGCATTTGTTCAGCTCCAATATGAGTGAGATTCGAGATCTGCATGACACAGGCTGTTGTAGTGTCGCCGGAATCACAGTCGGGAGGGTCTGCCGGGTGACGGGATAGACAATCCGCATCCTGATGTAATCGACCACACTTGTCGATGACGAAATAGGAGTACTCCTGCAGCCGCAAAGCCCAGCGACCGAAGCCGCCAGTTGGATCTTTCAGGGATGAAAGCCAACATGGTGCATGGTGGTCAGTGACAACAGAGAACTGTCGGCCGTAGAGGTAGGGTCGCAATATTGCGACGGCCCCGACAAGAGTGAGACATTCCGTCTCGGTGATGGAGTAGTTCTGCCCGGATCTCGAACGATAACCGCTGGCGTAAGCTGTCACTCGGTTGTGTTCATGCTGCTGTTGTGCTAAAACAGCGCCTATGCCACGACCACTTGCATCGGTGCGAACCTCCGTATGGGCGGCTTCATCAAAGTGAGCCAGAATAGGGGGTGTCAGAATAGGGTTATTGGCATGATAAAAGCTGAAGCTTGTGAAGGACTCCCGGAGAAATGGTGATCTTTCTTAAGAAGTTCGGTAAGTGGCCAGGCGATAGTTGCAAAATCTCTCACGAAACGTCGAAAATAAGAGCAGAGGCTAGCAAAGCTGCGAACGTCATGGATGGAACGTGGTACGAGGAAATATACCACTGCACGAACCTTGTCGGGGTCTGGCCTGATACATGCAGCGTCAACAAGGTACCTAGGGATTGTAATTTCATAAGAATGGATAGTTGGGCGAGTTGGTACGGTAACATATTCTTGATATAAGCGCGAAGAAGACACGGAAGCGCTCGTCCTGTCTTCTTCCGCCTCCGTCCGTGTCTTCTTCGCGCTTATATCAAGAATATGTAATTTCATGGCGACCGAAATTGCATTTGGAGGAATTCAACTGCAGGTCAGCTCCCGAACACATCGAGAAACACTGACTGACGCTGCAAGTGACTTGAAAAAGTAGATGGAACACGACAAGATCGCCGGAGGTTGCATAGGCAAGGGACCATTTGAGTCCGAAGAAGGAAGTCCATCCATACGTCGAATGTCGCACGCAACGGCATGGCCTTGAATTCATAAAGACCGTCCGGTGTTAAACACTGTCTTTATACGATCATTGTCGTCCACTGCGAGTCCCAATAGCTCGAACGGAGGTAGATCGAGCAAAAATACGTAGCTCTGGAGAAAGTCAAGCAGGTTGTCAATTCGCAGCTGTGAAGAAACATCTTTTTAGTGACCTTGGGCGCTATAACGTAAAATGATTCCAAACTCTTTTGATTCCGATTTCTAAAATCAGCCTCCACGATGGCCAAACATTTTCGGGCCACTCCCAACTTCGCCTGTCTCACGCGACGTCACGAAAACCGCGATAGCTCCCATCTGATAAACGTGTAACACTGATTATGCGATTAAACCGCACAAAAGAAAAATAATTATTCCTGATTCGACGCCTTTCACCATTAGCCCTCTGCTATTGGTCCAATGTTTTCTGGCTACGCCCACTTGCCTGTCTGCCACGCGACCTACAAAACCGCGAAAAACTCACCACGTCAAAGTGACGTGACCGCGAAACAAATGCATTAATATGCCTAACAAAACCGAAAATATTTTGAATAGCCACAGACTGCCCCGTCAGAAGGAATAGAAGATGGCTGCCGCCGATCGCTCAGGCCCTCGCTACTCGCACCTGCGGTGAGCATGTATTCATTTGCGCATGATAAATCTTTTGCGTGGCATTAAGACGTATCGATCCCTTTCGGCATGCATACGACATCGCTCTGCCAACTCTTCCTTGCTCAGGATTCTTATCCTTCCGTTGCACGCCGCCGCGATTTTCGACCTGCCACCGCAAGCTAAGTAAGGTGAAGCGGACCAATCCGAGAAGCCCGCACCACCTCTTCATGCGGTTATATATTTCATTGTGCTGGCTCGGCCCCATCGATACCCTCTCCACTAGAGCGTGCTCCTCGCCTCCTGTCAGTGAATTAGGTAAGAAAAAACTGCTTAGTGTAGCCAATGTTATTGGTTTTGAAAGCGAACAAAGGTGACCTACTATAAACGAGGACAGTGTTTGATTGGGTTGTTCAGACAACGCTGCGGGTCACCGCCCGATGCTTGCGTCGGTGGTTACGTAAATTTGACGTCAGAAGTTTGGAATCAAAACAGTTTGGAATCATTTTGCGTTATAGCTTTCCTGCAAGATTAACTCCGTGGCTTGTTTCGCGATGTGTTTAGTTTGCTATGTTAGGACTTGCAGCAGTGATTTATATAACTACAGTCGATATTCGTCGCGCAGAAAATCTCTGAACGCTGCGTCACATTTGTAACGGCTCTCAACCTCAAACTTCGAGACATTCGTGGCGCGTGCAGAAAGACTGATTGCGCATTGCGTGCGACGAAGACGCTTCTAATTTTGATAACTATACGGGTCTTAATGAGGCTTTATGAGCGAGATCGCGGGTTCGATTCCCGGTCGCATTCGAAGGGAGTCAGAATGTGTACACGATCGTGCACTTGGATTCAGGTGAGCGTTAAAGAACCCGATGTGATTAAAATTATTCCGAGGCCAACCCATTACGGCGTCCTTCATAGCCCACGTGTTGCCTCGGGACGTTAAGCTAGTCCTGCATCTAGTCTCCCGCGTATTAATGGCATTCTAAATGATTTTTGGTGAACAATGGCAACCCCCACTTCAAGAACGCCATTAAACTGTACGTGCAAAAACTTATTTGTCAGTCTTGGATTCATAGATGACACCCGGGACGTATACACGACTACAACGTCGTTACATAGGCGAACAGAAGATTGGGCATCACGCCGCCGTAGAGAACTTTGCCTCAAGATGCGGTTAGGTAACGCGTAGGCTGCGGCGAAGGAGCTCGGCTTCACCCAGTTTAAACCGCAGGATAACCCCATACTTTCGCCCGTAACTGCGGGGCGTGTTCGCGGCCGAACACAATTGATTAGAACTCTTTGAGACGTACGTGCTTGCACGTACACCTGGCTACCGCTATAGATGTACCAGTTAACAGTTCTGTTCTCTATGGAATTACGCAATGAAACGACAAACGCCACACAAATCCTCACTGAAAAATTCATGCCGTAAAGCGCCAATTCTTTAATGAATCGAAAAGCTTTTTTAGAAGCGTTCAACTGTTCCCTATTTTCGTGTAGTTTCGAACGCGTAATTTGCAAGATTTGTTGGTATTGCTTTCATCATCATCAGCCAATTTTTTTTATGTCCACTGCAGGCCGAAGGGCTCTCCCTGCCATCTCCAATTACCCCTTTCTCGCGCTAGTTGTATGATTCCAACTTGCAGCTGCAAATTTTCTAACTTCAACACTCCACCTGGTTTTCTGCCGTCCTCGACTGCGCTTCCCTTCTCTTGGTATCCATTCTGTAACTCTAATGGTCCGCTGGTTATCCATTCTACGCATTACGTGGCCTGCGAAGCTCCACTTTGTCCGTTTAATGTCAACTAGAATACCGGCTATCCGGTTGTTCTCTGATCCACACCGCTCTCTTCCTGTTCTTAACGTTAGGCCTAACATTTTTCGTTCCATCACTCTTTGTGCGGCCCTTAACTTGTTCTCGAGTTAACCTACAAATTTCTGCCCATATGTTAGCACCGGAAGAATGCAATGATGTATGCTTTTTTTCAACAACAGTAGTAATCTCCCAGTCAGGATTTGGTAATGCCTGCCGTATGCACTGCAGCCCAATTTTATTCTTCTATAAATTTCTTTCTCATGATCAGGGTCCCCTGTGAGTAATTGACCTAGATAAACGTACTCCTTTACAGACTCTGGAGGCTCGCTGGCGATCCTGAATTCTTGTTCTCTTGCCAGGCTATTGAACATTATCTTTGTCTTCTGCATATTCATTGTCAACCACACTTGCACTCTTTCGATTAAGGTCCTCAAGCATTTGTTGTGATTCGTCTCCATTGTTGCTGAATAGGACAATGTCATCTGCAAATGAAGGTTGCTGAGATATTCGCCGTTGATTCTCACTCCTACGCCTTCCCTGTCTAAAAGCTTGAATACTTTTCTAAGCATGCAGTGAACAACATTGGACTGATTGTGTCTCCTTGCCTGACCCTTTCTTGATAGGTGTCTTTCTACTTTCTTGTAGAGAACCAGAGTTGCTGTGCAATCGTTGTAGATATTTGCCAAGATATTCAAGTATGCCTCATTTACTCCTTGATTACGCAATGACTATGACTTCTGGTATCTCTACTGAATCAAATGCTTTTTCATAATCTATGAAAGCCATATGAGAGGTTGATTGTACTCCACAAATTTCTCTATAACTTGATTTATGACTGGATATGATCAATCGTAGAATATCCCTTCCTGAAGCCAGCCTGTTCTCATCTTAATAACCTCCTTCATACCCCAGTGTGTTACTTCATCTGTCAGGCCCTATCTTGATTTGGGATTTCTGTGTGCAATATAGCAACACATAAAGGCAATTCTAAACTCTTTTATCGTAAAGCGAGCCCTCGGCCACGAGGCACTGACTGCCATCCAAGCGACCTACTGTAAGCAGATTCTCCCTCTTGTTCGCACTGAATGCACGTAGTTATATGAAGGCATTGCAGTATGCATGTATGATGGACATTTATCTACGCATTCTAACCCTGTACTCTAAATTAAGTCGAAGTATAGCCGGATGCGGCTTCGAGGAAGAGCTTGTCTTAATGGATCCTTCGCATGTTAGCATCAACCACATACGTCCGACTTACCTGGAAAGAAATATTAAGGAATACGTTGCGCATATTTTCATTGAATAGTCGCCCGTACGCAGATGTATTTTTAAACATTCGGAATGCAGAAAAATGCCCTTCTGGGTATATTTACGCGTTGTTTAACATTCAAAAAACAGCAAAGTTGCACTGGAGTCCAATATTCTCACCTTCTCTAGATGCATAACCTGGACTTGTGATTTTCTGGTGATAATTCTACCAATCATTATTGCTGACAATAATTATAATTAGGCGGATTGTCTTACCATGGAACACCCGGGCTCGGGTCTTTATAGATTTCTTTTTGCAGAAAAAATGTTTTGCCTTCCGTCCAATATGGTCTCATTGGTATAATTCTGTGTCAAGTCAACGATCTTGGCATGTTTCAGTCGTTCAATCAAAGACTCAGACTTTCCTTGCGTGCAGGTGATCTTCCCACATACTTCGCCAAAAACACACGACGTCCAGACGGCCAAGAACAGAAAGTACCAGTCGAAGAAGGGCATCTGCAACACAGAGACGGGGCATACTCTGTGAACACGTTTATGTAAAACCTATCGCATGTACTAACCTTGAAGAAGTGTTCAAAGCGTCTCTCGCGGAAAAACTAGCGATAAGGAATAAATGGGAAACGGAATGCAAAATTCAAGAGCATTCTTCTGTAACAGCGGTTCCTTGCGACAACATACCATCATAACATGAGATAAGAAATGAGCTAAGATAGCGCAGTTTGGTTATTATCTGTGGCCCTTCTTTATTGCGTTGATGGCCAACAAAGACGGAAGACAATGAGCACTCAAACAATCAGACATCAGCCTTCTATCAATATCCACCATAATAGTCCGGGCCCCTCAAGCAGGGTCGATATATAACGCTATGGTCCTTGGAATACAATTAATTACAATGTAAGAACTTACGTGACTTGTCGTTATCTGATTACCATGATAACGAACATGGAAAGAAAAAGTTTCTTACATAACGATCATTTTCATCCACCGATCAGGGAAATGTCTTGGTTGTCGCAACTAACTTCAAATCAATGATTGTATGCAGATCCCTCAAAGCAGGTTGCGACTATAGCTTCGAGAACTAGAATTGGCGATAGTCTTGGAGTACATTTTTCTCAATGGGAGGCCTCGAGACCAGGCAGCAGTAAAGTGTGAACAACTTCACAGGGCCTTAACGAGGGATTCAGTGTTACTTAGTCGGGGAAGAAAATTGTGGCATAATTGGAATAATTTTGACCACTTGGGTTTTTTTAATATGCACCCACTGCACGGTCAACTGGCGTTCTTGCATTTCGCGCTCATCGAAATGCGGCCGCGGTGGCTGGGATTTGATCCCACGACCTCGAGCTTAATGCAGCACGGCACCAAAGCCGCAAAGCAACCACGGCAACTAATGTGACACTAGAGTTCGTGATAGGAGCATCAGTATGTTTGCGAAGCACGGTAGAACTTTTTCTTTTTGTTTTCTTCACCAAATCCACAAAATTCACATTTCTAATGCTAAATTGAATACTCGACCTGAAAGATTTCCTCCTATTGTCAAGACTTTAGCGCAATTCAAAAAAGACAGGGAGGTGACGGAGCCTTGTCCTGTGTCTCTGTCACGTCCTGTCTTTGTTGAATTGCGCTAAAGGCTTGCCAATATGAGGAAACCGTACCAACTAGGCCCAAGAATAAGCCTTGTTGAAAGATTAATGATTATCGGATTGGACATGAAGATTATCTACCAAACATTATAGTTGCAGAGAGGGTATCACAAGACAAGCGCCGATCTTCCACGCTGACTCTTTAACTGCAACTCAGTAGCAGTCACTGCACTCTTCACAGGCACATACGCTTCGGCGGTCCGTTCGTCGCTGGTGGCCCCGAGTCTTGAGGAACCCTCTGAGTGCAGTCAAGCAACAAGCTCACAAGGGGGAACACAGAAGGTTTATTCTTTATTTTTTGCCGCATGACGTAACGAAATGGTGTAGGCGAGGTACTCTTCACCTCAATCTCTCCACAGCAGTCCATGTACATAAGAACCTAACACAAGGCAGTTGTGTGTCCAGAGCGCTACTCGCAAAATTTGGCATGAGTCCAGCCTGTAACCCTTCGACAGCTTCTAGTCCAGCCCATGCATTTGGTATAACCCACTGTGCACTCATCCGACCCGTAGGCGGTCTCTTAAATGTAGGCGAGTCGATTTGCATTTACAGGTGACCGAAAAAAAAATGAAAAGATAAAATGTAGCAACACAAACACTAATTCCTAATTTATGTTAACCACATATATACTAGCATATCTCTGTCTGGCTGCTACCAACACAGAGCTAGTTTCGTGGGTCCAATGCAGGCCTTGCCTTTCTTCGCCTTTATCTGTTCACTTGAAAAGCAAACCTTTCTCACCGTGTTCGTCAAAATGGCGGTGCGAATGCAGGAACTCCGCGTTGAAATGTGCGTAGTCGTCTCGGAGCTAGAATCTTATATTTGTCACTGCGGGGAAAACTGGGAAACCAGCTGGAACAAAGTGCGTCGGAGTTGTAGGCATGGAGCATTCGTCTCTGTCCTTTCCTTTTTTATGTGTGCCATGTTCACGGCGCTATAATTTCCTTGTAGGGTAGATACAATGTAGCTCATGGGCATCTATGAGTGCACTTTTTTATTTTGTTTTTTCTCCAGTGAAACAAATGTGGAAAACGTCAGAGATGTGATAAATGGTCCTCACTCCTATTACAATTATTTCACCTTTCCCTGTAAATAAGCTGTCAGTAATAAGCATGAAATTCACTTTCCTACACTTACCCAATAACTGGTAGCCGACAGCGAATTACAAAATCTGCCAATAAATTCACAAAGCTTCGTGTGCCTATAAAATTTCTCGGCATTAGTTGGTCGCGTTTACTAATATTCCGATCACATCCCACTAGCCGGCGTCTCGATCCTTTCATGAAGCTTTTCTAGCTTATAGATAAGAATGCTTTGTTCTTTATATTCTGCTTACAGCTCATGCAAGGATGAGAACACAGAAAGATTGCACAAGCTAATAGCGCTGACGCGCAACTCGATTATTTATTGGCCCTACAGGTGACTTCAACGCCTGTGAACTCACATTTGAAAGAAAAACAAAGAACCAAGCGAGGAATGGCAATCAAGAGTAATATAGAAGTCACTTCGGTTAAAAATGATGATGCTGGCAGATGAAATAGGGAAAGGCAGTCCAAACATCCTGAACTTAAACTTACAGCGCCAACACCTAAGACGGACCACAAAAGGAAGATACGGCACACACTGGCACTCGCATTTCGTATGTAGTGTGTCGTATCGCCTTTTGTTGTTGGTCTTAGGTGCTTGCGGTAAGTTTAAGTTCAGAATTATGTACCAACTAGGCCCCAATGAAGATTTACTGCAGTCCAAAAAGGCAAATAAAGATTAACCAAGGCCTGCCAGTAGAGTGCAATGACAATCAAACAAGCAGCACAACCATTTTAAGAAGGCGGGACAGCTCGGCACCAAGAAAGACCGTTATTACGATTAGCTTTGCTATAGTGTTATTATGTTGTACTGGAGGGCTCCACGGGTGGCCCCTAGTTGTATGCCACCAGTAGTAGTGGGTACAGTGCTAACAGGCAGGCACGGACAACAAGAAGTGCGCGTGCTTCTCGCCCGCTCGATAGCCAGCTCCCATAGCCTTAGCAAATTCAAAAAGTAAAGTCACAAAACCACAATTATATTATTATTATTATTATTATTATATATTATTATATTATTATTATTATTATTTTTTTATTATTATTATTATTATTATTATTATTATATTATTATTATTATTATTCAACTTAGGCTATTGAACATTATCTTTGTCTTTTGCATATTCATCTTCAGCCCAATTCTTACACTTTCTAGGTTAAGATTCTCAATCATTGGTTGTAATTCGTCCTCATTGTTGCTGAACCGGACAATGTCATCCGCAAACCGAATGTGGCTGAGATGTTCGCCGTTTATCCTCGTTCCTAAGCCTTGCCCAGTCTAAGAGCTTGAATGCTTCTTCTAAGCATGCAGTGAATAACATTGCAGAGATGGTGTCTCTTTGCTGGCCTCTTTCTGATAGGTAATTTTCTACTTTCGTGGGGGGAACCAATGTAGCTATAGAATCTTTGTAGATATTTCCCAAGATATTATCGTATGCCCCCGGTACTCCTTCATTACCCAGTGCCTCTATGACTACTGTTACCTATACCGAATCAAACGCCTTCCCATAATTTATGAATTATAGGACTTATTTTCCCCTAAAACGGGATATCGTTCAAATTCACGTGGACCGGGCCTACTTCTTTTTCTTTTTCCGAGGCTATAGTAAGTACAGTAAAAACTATATGAATGTCGCATATGGTGTTTTGATGCATACAAGCACATCTGTATATATGTCCTCATTCATGCTAGTCGGCCCTGATCTCATTTTTCCATTTTTACTTATACACACAATATGTTTTGATGTCAGCGCCTGTAAAAGGGGTTTTATTGCGATAGCAATTATATGGACACTTCAACCGGATTTCTGCCATCGGTGTCGTCGTCGCCGTCGTCGTCGCCGTCGCCGTCGCCGTGAGGTTCCGTATAGATAAAATCTTCTCCGCACGCCGTATGCCCCAGAGGCAGCGTGCGGGGGTCGCGCGCTATCACGGAGAGCGAACGCGCTCAATCTCCCACGCGCAAGCAAGGAAGCGGAAAGCCAGCGCCGGAGGGAGCGGGGGGGGGGGGGGGGGGGGCACTTTCTGCCAACAACCGCGCTCGTCCGCACAGTCTCTTATCTTCCCACGCGCAAGCAAGGAAGCGGGAAGCCAGCGCCGGAAGGGCGGGGGGGGGGGGGGGGGGGGGCGCACTTCTGCGCTGCCAACAACCGCGCTCGTCGTTCGTTCGACCGCACCGTCTCTTATCTCCACACGGCTCTGACCTTTATGCGCCGTCCATTCGCCGCTCAGTTTCCGTTGAAGCGATAGACCGCACGTACAGCGGTGAGCACTGTTAGGGTGAACACGCGAGCGCGTGGCCGACGGCACTATCAGCGCCGCGTAACAGCCATCGTTGGAAACATTGCACATGCGCAGCATGTGCTTTGCGAAACACTCTTTCCACCGCGCGCATCACGTCATCGATACGCTTGTTCGTCGTCTGCTAGCCGCATTTTTTGTTCGCTGAGCTGATACCTTCTGCATTTCAAGGTCCATCTGGATTGAAGATTGGCGCGTGAAGGAAAAAAGTGAGTGTAAGAGGGATAATTATTAAACTTTTTATTCAAGAAAATTGCACTTTTGCAATTCAATTAAACAAGACCATGAGAACAAATATAAAAACATGAGCAAATCTAATAGCGAGTCATGTGACCACTTACAGCAACGACTGCAGCTATTCTGGACGGTAACGAGTCGTAAAGTGATCGACATATTCCCGATCGGCTTTCAGCCTTTCCCATCGTGCTGACTTGCGCCCAAAACTGGTCCGAAGTCGCGGAATAAAGGGGCTTCCTTGCCAAAGAAGCTTTCAGACGGCCCCACACGTTTCTATCACATTCAGGTCCGCTCCTTTTGGGAGGCCATTCCAGTAGCTGCATGTGCTGCTCGCCTGGAACTCCTTGACAGCCGCGCCGTGTGTATCGGTGACGGTCCTGTTGGAACAGGTAATCACGTCTGGGAATAAACTGCTCGCATCTGGCAACAGCACATTTCAAAATGTTGCAGTATTGTTCCGACGATAAGTGTCCACGTATACGTTGCAGGGGCCCTAAACCTATCTTGAAACAGCACCCACACGTTCACACTCGATCCCACTGGCAGAAACACCTTGCACGTTGTCCGGGTCGTTCCTGCGTGGCATTGTGACGTTAACTAAAACAATTGCTTTTCAAAGCAGGAGTTTGCCTCACGTGTGCATGGTAGTCTCCAACACGCAAGCTTTGGTCTTGTCGCGTCGAAAACGTCGACTCATCCGAAAAGATGACGCGACCCCACTCTTCTGATGTCCATGCTTCGTGCAGCTCAGCGAACTGCCGTCGTGCGTCCTTGTTTGCCGCCGTTAGTAGTGGCTTCTGCGCTGCGACGCGACTGCGAAGGCCCGCAGTACGCAGGCGACGTCGAACAGTGGTGTCCGAAACGTCCAAATCCAAGTCCTCGCGTATTGCTGGGGCTGGCAAGAAAGGGTTACGAACAGCAGCTGCAACTATGAGGGCGTCTCATGTCGTGGTAGCTTTAGGGCGGGGCGCGGGGGTGCATCCTGAATGCGACCTTCAACTGTAGGCTTGAATTATATGTTCACAGTCTTCAGGGGCTATTAACTAAAGCGCCAATATACGCTGGGAAAAAACCTTTTCAGGGAAAGATCGACAATTGAGCGCCGTTCATCATCGGGAACCCTAGCCATAATACGATCTGGCGACAGAATGAACGGCTGCGAAAGATGTTGGTTGTTTTATACGGCGTTGCATGCACAACAACTTTGAAGGGAACGAATAGACACGCCCATAGATATACAAGTTTTTTTTGTCTTGTTGTTCAAGCACAGAGTTTAAAGAAATATTTAAAATGCAGATGCATGGGCTTAGAAAACAAAAAATGCGGCTAGCAGACGACGAACAAGTGCATTCATGACGTCATGCGCGCGGTGGAACAATTATTTCGCGGGAAGGCGTGATGCGCATGCGCAATGTTTCAGTGATGACGTAACGGGGCGCGTGACAGTGCCGTCGGCACGCGCTCGCGTGTTCACCCTAACAGTGCTCACCGCTTACCTTCGCCCGCTGCTGCGGCGTATAAATGCGCTTGCTGCCAGCGTTTGACAGTCGTTGTCTGCAGTCATTCAGGGTGATCTATTCATGTTTGTTTGTGCGCGCTCACACCACGCTTATTCAATCAGTTAGTAATAGTCGGGAACATTTTCCAACGCACGCTACACATGCAATGCTGCCCGGGTCGGCAGTGCAGCGTACAGGGGTGTCCCTTCGCACGCGCTGCCACGGGAAGCGCTTCTCATCAACACCACCCTTTCACACGCGCCTTCTCGTGGTCATCGAGTCTCTCTCATGTCGGTCTACTTGCGCCGCAGCACACCTGCTTACTTAATCAGCTCATGTTACTACAATTCATATTGCTACCAAAGCCGCTCACCACTTATATGACATTGCTGTGTGCTATCGCATTCATCGCTTCGCTTAGGGCGAAACTGTGACATTTTTAGAAAAGCAGTTGCGTGTGAAATATATTTCTTTTCCTCTTGCACTAACGCATTCAAATATGGTTTCTTTCCTGGCATGATTGAAACACTTGCTCTTGTAATCCTGCAAAAAGTACTTGAAGCCAGTTTGAGTGTCCATGATTTATTCTTAGGTTAAAATATTTTTACTCACAATTAAGCTTTGGCCATAGGCGTTTGTGTGTTAGCAATGTATGGCGTGTGTTTAGATTTGCTGTTAGCCCTCTGCTGCAATAGCCAATAGCTCATGTGTACATCCATACGCGAAAATTAACATGTTTATTACAAGTGCGGGCATTTCGGTCTGTTTTGGAAAGCAGCAATAGAGATGGTACCATAGATCTCCCGGTGGATGCCTATATCAGGTGAAACGCCATAGGACAGGAGCAAGGCTCGAGCCGTCGCCGCTGGCAGAGCCGTTCGGCCATTCGGCACACGCTTACCAGGCTAGAGTATGTCCAGAGCAGGCGTCGAGCCTTGGCGCCGTTTCGTGCTGTCAGAGATGGAGATGCAAGTTGCAACATAGCCATCCTTAAAAGCTGTCTGCTCGGTGCCGGCGTCAGAATCTAACCAAGTGAGAGTTTGTGAGTATTCTGAAACTCGGAAAAACCCGGGAATGAGCCAGCAGACATCTTGGTGAGCGCGATCACAGCAAGCCGCTCTCAAAACGGTTCCCATCTTCATCCACACCTTTCTCTCTGCTACGCCAAGCATCAAATTCGACAAGTGAGAGACAATAACGTAAGCAAGAACTACGCAAACAACTGCCGTCAAAGACACCCATCACCAATCCCCGTGGTCGAAAGGGGCGAAAAACCTTTGGGCACAAACCGAGCAACACATTCGCTCACGGCAAACATACGCCGAAAAAAACGAAAATTTAGCAAAAAGCGAACAAATGACAGCAATGCTGATGATGATCAGTGTAGGGGGGGGGGGGGGAGAGCACAGAGTTGTACGCGGCCTGAACCCCCCCCCCCCTACACTGATGAGTTATCCCACCCACGCCATCGGCCATTAGAGCACGGATTCCGTCTGCGACAGTTTTGGAGTCTGACATGCTCAGCACGAGACTTCAACTACAGCTCTTAATTAGCTGCACTTCGGGCAGCTCTTTAGATGCGGGCCAGAGGGCTGAGTCTCGGGTCCCATTTTAGGGGCGAAGCTCCTTAGGGTCGGAGCCTTGTCCCTCGTCGCGCCGTCGTAGCCACGCTATAGTGCTCGCCGCTCCCGCTAGAGGCGCAGCTGTGCTCTTTCTCTCTCGTTCCCGACGCGCGATCCTCTCTCGTCCGTAGCTAGGGGCGCTGCGGTGCACAACGGCTATATAAGCGCTGTATATACTGTGCACATGTACAGTATATATATATATATATATATATATATATATATATGTACATGTGTTATATAATATATACATAATATATATACATATATACATATATATATATATAATATATATTATATATATATATATGTGTGTGTGTGTGTGTGTGTGTTGTGTGTGTGTGTGTGTGTGTGTGTGTGTGTGTGTAAAGTATATGTACGCCACGCTCCGTCTTCCGGAAGCCAGAAGCCGGCTTCCAGCTTCCGAAGAACGCTACTGGCGTTTTGCCAGAATGATCCTCCGGCCGGTGCTTCGCCCCCTCATCATTCACTTCGTGGATATGCAGTGTTTTTTTTTTTCGACTCAAGAACGGCCTTTCAGACTTTCAAATGAGCGCGCACTCGGAAACAAATTTTCGTGGGCATGAGAAGCCTGTGAACCAAAGCCTCTCATATGCATCACATCGTTATGTTGAAATGGTTACCTGCCCCTGTGGCATACAAGGCAAGGTTCAGGTTAATCGCGCTGCCACAGTGGCTTGCTTCAACAACGCTTCAACAGAATCTATCTAGATACCGCCCTCGTGAAAATATACGGCTATGGAACCCACAGTTTCTTGGCGTTAGTAGCAGTCCTCCCTGGTGTAACACCTTACATTATTGCAAACACCTACGAAGTCGATCCGCATTGTGGCGTACACATGGCGAAGCCTTGAATAGGCAGGAACAAGCATGGCTTCGGCGCATCACCGGACCTGTGAGAGCTTACAAAACCAATGCGACTGCTGGCGTTATACGTCACAGAGACAGTAACGCCACGCCAAGTGCTCGAGGTTTGAAAAGCTATGCTAGAATAATTAAATGCCTGCACCATGAATCAGTTAAATCACTTAGTGCGTTTATATGCATGCAGCTTCTTCCACGCTGTGAGTGGGGCTTAACGATAAGCTTGAAGCTTATGCAGGGTTTCAAATATTGTCGTGTTCCTATGTTAAATGCAATGTGACGCGGTTTGCCGGAATGTAAATTTTGAAGGTAGAGGTTCGAAGCCGGTTGCGGCACATCGCTTATAACAATTGTGAATATAGAGACTTTCGATCCAGCAACAAAAACATGTGCACAGGTACTGGAGTGCTTCAAGAAACAAGCAGTTTAGTGTGTATCAGGCCATTACGACTTGATAAAAGGTCTTCAAATGTAGTCAAGGCATTCTGATGGTCCGTGGTCTCACAAAAACGCAAATAACTGCCACTTTCATTGTTAAAGTGAATGTTTCTTTGCCTATTTTCCCAGGTTTGATGTGACTGCTGGGTGCTGCTTGGTCGATCGGTATCTCGGCGGATAAATTTGTAGATATTGATACGAACATACGCCACAGTGTGGCTGCACTGAGGAGAACGAAAGAAGAATGGGAACGAGGGGCTCGATTTTATTAGTCATAACCACAGAATGCCAACAGACAACGAAGCCAAGGAGAGCATCGGGGAATTAAGTAGTATGAAATTGGAATGTAGAAAATAATGAAGAAAAGGTAAATGAAAGTGGACGAAAAGATAACTTGTCGCGGCGGGAGCCGAACCCGCAACCTCCGCGTTACGCGTGCGTTGCACTACCAATTGTGCTACAGCGACGGCCATCAATCAATTCGTCCACTAACTTGGGTATTTAAGTTTACTAGATCTAGCCCTAGGAGTGTAGCCAGCGCCACTCAGAACCATGGTGTGCGGATGTGGAACATCCTTTTTAGCCCGATGGCGTCACGATACACGTGAGGCCATTTCGCACACGCACTGCTGGGCGTGGTGCGTGTGCGAAATGACCGCCCCTCCCCTTCTCTTCCCTGTCTGCCGTTGTCTGCACCGGTGGCTTTGATCTTGATGCACTTAAACTTAGACCCCGCTTGACCGTTATATATGCACCCGATACCCCATCTGGATGAACCTGGAAGTAGGGTCTTTCACAGTACACTGTACTAACATGGCTATGCTCAGGAAGGGAGAGCCATAACATAGGGTCGGTGCTGTCGGGCGATCGTGGCGCTGACATGAAAGAAGGGAAGCACGGGTGGATGACACGCTCCAGTGTGTTCATGGCCATGTTTTCTGGGTGAAGTATCGCGCCGGGCACAGCTTTCGACCTACTCCACGTTTCTCGCGCGAAGCTTTACTGCCATTTTCTTCTTCTGCTAGATGATTTTTTTTCGTGCTTACATAGAGATTCATTTCGATCAGTTGGACATAAGATCGGATCCTCCTCTGAGAGCAGAATCCAAACAAGGGGAAGTAGGTCAATATGCGAGAACGTATAAAAAAGAAGGGGAGCAAGACCCCGAGCCAAAGGTGGGATCTGGTGATTTTACTTCTAGATGGTTTGCCCGTAACGTCACGGATGCAGATACTAATTCTGCTAATATCGAAACATGTTTGCCATGATGACATCAGTCCACCACGTCACACGAAATTCACCCACCGTGTTAGCTTAGCTTGTGAGGTGTCACACTGCTAGCTCGAGGACGCGGGTTTGATTCCCGGCCACGGCGGCCGCATTTCGATCAAGGCGAAATGCAGGAACACCCGTGTACTTGGATTTAGGTGTACGTTAAAGATCCCGAAGTGGCCAAAATTAATCCGGAGTCCCCACTGCGTCATGCCTCCCAATCATATCAAGGTTTTGGCACGTAAACTCCCAGCAATTATTAGAGAGTTTTAGATTAGGGGCCTCAAACGTTTTGGGGCCCCAATGAAATAGCGTCGAAGCCACTGCGCATGCGCAAGACGCAAACTGTGTTGGGGTTTAGCGGAGCCCCAAAAGCTGCCCCAAAAGCTGTCGTTAACAAACATGGCAGCGCCCATCGAAGCGACGGCTCTAACCTAGCAACAAACTGGTTAAGTTCGTAAGCGAGGACAAGTGATTGCGGTTATCGCTTTCTCTCAACATGTGTAATGAAGATTAATTCATTAGACGCCGCTGATTCCCAATTAAGTTGTCGATTTCATGGCTCATAGGCCTAACACAGATTGACTTGGCTGGGCGAAGGTACGTAAAGTTGGTTACTCAAAACTAAGTGCAACAAGTAGCTTGCTGCTAATAGAATAAGTTCTAAATTGTAAGTAAACGCGAGAACATGAAAATCTAAATTACTATTCTTAGCATAAATGGTATATTTTAATTTAATATTTATAACAGCTTATCTTTGACGCCGTAGTGACGCTGCAAGCGCAGCACGCTATCTGCAAACGCAAAACGCCTGTTTTAAAACTCTTCACTCCTGCATGCCTGAACGCTAACACCCGCAAAGCTCTTTGGGGGCCCCTATTCTAAAACGTTTTGACAGTAACCGATTTTCACAGCATAAGCACTGTTATCAATTTGTCGTTTACCTGTGCTATTTGTGCGCTGTCGCGGCTTTTAGCATTTTGAGCGAGTTACGTTCGGGACGTGCGCCGAAAACGACTGCACGCTTCATAATGGGTGCCGTTTTGCACAATACTGTAATCTTTTAAAGCTTCGCTTACACCGATTCAGACAGTGAGTGGCATCTGTTGTCTGTCACTTTATTTTAACGCATGTTCTTGCTCTGCTAGGACCTATATGGCGGCCAGGTTGATGTAATATACAGTATATAGCATGTACCAGCTAACCAGGGCCAAGCTAACTGAAAAAAAAACGAGAAAACAAGATAGGACGATGAGACAAATGGCACGAGGTATCACAGCGCGAAAGACTTTTTTAGCTCATAAAAAAAGAAGCGGTGAGCACGTCGCCCTTGCAGATCGCTGGGCAGCTGTACTTCTACGCCGTAGGCAGAGGTGACGTGAGAGATCGGTGATTTTAAACATTATTTTGCGTTCACGACAGCTAAAAACCAGAGTTCGTAGTTAATATTACTGTAAATAACTCAAAATAATAATGTAGTACTATCTGTCATAAAATAAAAGCACTAATTTCGCCCTCTGCAGCGATTGGCTGGAACAAGCATCCGGGGCCAACCAAAAGTGTTCTATGCAAGCATAACGTCACTGTTGTTGATGTCAAGGGCCGACCGTCATGGTGGCACGGACATTTTGTTACGACGGGTTGTGCAAAAAAGGATTGCTGTAGTCGAATGTGAAAATGTCATCATCATCATCATCATCATCATCAGCCTATATTTTATGTCCACTGCAGGACGAAGGCATCACCCTGCGATCTCCAATTACCCCTGTCTTGCGCTAGCGTATTCCAACTTGCGCCTGCAAATTTCCTAACTTCATCATCCCATCTGGTTTTCTGCCGACCTCGACTGCACTTCCCTTCTCTTGGTATCCATTCTGTAACCCTAATGGTCCATTATCCATCCTACGCATTACATGGCCTGCCCAGCTCCATTTCTTCCGCTTAATGTCAACTAGAATATCGGCTATCTCCGTTTGTTCTCTGATCCCCACCGCTCTCTTCCTGTCTCTTAACGTTAGTCCTAAGATTTTTCGTTCCATCGCTCTTTGTGCGGTCCTTAACTTGTTCTCGAGCTTCTTTGTTAACCTCCAAGTTTCTGCCCCATGTTAGCACCGGTAGAATGCAATGATTGTACACTTTTCTTTTCAACGACAGTGGTAAGCTCCCAGTCTGATTTGGTAATGCTGCCGTATGCGCTCCAACCCAATTTTATTCTTCTGTAAATTTCTTTCTCGTGATCAGGGTCCCCTGTGAGTAATTGACCTAGACCTTATATACACAATAAAACTGCAAATAAAGATGGCTATATGGCTACGAAATTTTTTGCACTTCGTTTGTGTTTGGCTACATTGGGCTACAACTTGTCTAACTGTTGGCTACGCAGCCTCGTTGGACCTGGCAACACTGGGAACAAGCTGACTGCGCCATCGGCGACCAAGGGCGCCTGCTTTAGGTGCATGTGGTACTCAAACAATACGCTAGAACGCTGAAAAGCGTGCATACAAGGTCACGTATTTTTACAAGCATATACGTATACATGGCACTCATCAGGTGAACACCAAAGCGTCGGTGTGCTGTTATGAAAGGCGGAGATGTGGGTACACTACATGACATTTGGCCGATCTTTATGGCGCAATTGTAAAGTGCAGCAAAAACCCGAACACGAGGCGGTGTGTCTTTTTTTTTTCTGTTTCTATGCTATCATGTACTATCGTGACCAATATGAAAGGGAACACAGGAGCGCGTGTCAGATAGCCTCGAACCCTGCTATGGCGATACGCGGCGGCCGCCGTCGGAAACAGTGTGGAAAGGGGGACGCTGTTCTAAACTGTTGGTACTCCCACCATGGGTCTGTTTCACTGCGGCACATAGCCGGCTTTGGCGGCCAGTGAAACGCCGTAAGCTGCCGTTTTCGACAAACGCAGGCGCGGTGGGAGTGCCAACAGTTAGCGGAAGAGCGTCCCCCTTTCCGCTGTTTCGACAGCGCCATCCGCGTATCGCTCTAGCTCGGTTTCGAGGCTATTTGCCACGCGTTGGCGTGTCCCTTTCATATTGCTCACGATAGTACATACAAGCGCCAGGGTATTTTGATGGCTGTTTTCCTTGTTTGACTTTCCCTTTTGGCACACGCCAAAAGGAAAAGGGAGAATATAAAGAACGTAAAAAAAAGGAAGCTTTTCCACGTGTGAAGCGGAAACCTTGAGGAAACCTCGCAGTCATTACTCAGCGTTTGTCGCTCTAGTGCCTGCGCAGCAGCTGGGGCAGGCTGCGGTGGTCTCGACAAAAGCGACGGAAGTAAGCACTACACGTCCTGAAAGAAAAAAAAAAGACTTTATTCAAACTGTAACTGACTTTGTTGGGTGTGCGATAACACAGCTAATTATGGGTGCACTTAACCCAACATATATTACTAGCTTTTTGTAAGTTCAAACACAATTCACCTTGCGCGACTGCTAAATTTCACGCTACCGCGAAAAATAGGCACGTACGTTGCTGTACGTTCAGTCGCCTTGCAGTATTCCTGGTAATACTGGCCCTCGTTCCTCCGTTTTAGGAAAGCCATGAGTGAGTGACATAACTTTATTTGAAATCCGGCGATTGGGAGGCCTGGGCCTGGGGCCGCCTAGATGGCCACTGGGAGCTGTTGCTCCCGCACGGCATCCATGGCTCGGACGGCCCAAAGTTGGTCTTGGAGTTCTGAGCTGAGCAGCGTGGCCGACCACCGCGCCCGTGGATTTTCCAGGGAGGCTACCATTTTTTCTTGATATATTTTACATCCCCACAACATATGTTGAAGGGTGCTCTAGCAGACTTGCATAGCTTGCATATATCGCTGGCGTGTATATCTCGGGGTAGGAAGTCTTTAACTGCACGGGGACTCACATAGGCTTCTGTTTGTAATCGCCTCCAAGCAACGGACTCAGTTCTGTTCAGTTATTGTGAGGCGGTGCTAATATTCGCATCTGATTTTGATAGATTTTGTAATATCGCTAAACCTTGTTAATCTGTCTTTTTCTCTCCAGATCTCCTCCTCCGCGTTCCCCTGAATGGAAGTCACTTTGCTCAGCTCCAGCTTCGCGGTGTGCTACCTCATTGGGGTTGATTGCGTGAATGCCTGGAGTCGTAAGGAAAGCCATGACAACCACACATTTTCATCGTCCACAATAAAGGCAGAGTATGTGTTCCTGAACAATCAATATCACAGGGGTAGTTATTGGTGTAGAGGCGCTAGAAGCAAACGCTCGCGATGGTCGCGAAGGAAGAGGACGTAGGGTGAAGTGCCAGCTACGCAGGCGGAGTTTTTCAATGCGAAGCATTTCTCGGCGAACATTTGCCACTTAGACAGTATCTATCTATCTATCTATCTATCTATCTATCTATCTATCTATCTATATATCTATCTATCTATCTATCTATCTATCCGCCTACGTCTTTGTGCTCTCACGGCCGTTTCGTTAACTTGGTATGTACCAAAACAGGTATCGCATAACAATAGTGTATGACGAACATAAATGATCGGTCATGACATGAATGTCATGACATGTGTGTCATGTAGGTCATAAAACAGCCGCATACGTCTTGGAGCTCTCATTGTCGTTTGGTTAACTTGGTATGTACCAAAGATGGCACAGTATGACAAGAGTGTGTGATGAACATAAATGATAGATCATGACATGGTTGTCATGACATGCCTGTCATGTGGGTCATGAAACAGCCGGCTACATCTTGGTGCTCTCATGGTCGTTTCGTTAACTTAGTAGATACCGAAATTAACATCGAATGACAAGAGTGTATGGCGAACATAAATCGCAGGCTGTGACAGAATGTCATGACCTGTGTGTCGTGTAGGTCATAAAACAGCCGCCTAAAATGACAATGACCCAGCGAAAGAAGATTACCACTCAAAAACCACTGAAATTGGTTTGGACGTGGGTACTAAGTGAAGGAAACACTAAAAGATGATGGCATGCAGAAGTCAGTCATGAGCATGACTGAGCAAAATCACAATGCCTCAGCGAAAAAAGATTAACACTCAAAAACCACTGAAATGGGTTCGATGTGGGTAATAAGTGAAGCCAACACTAAAGGATGGCGGAAGCCATAGTCATGACCATGACTCAGCAAAAATCACAATGACTAAGCAAAAAGATGAACACTGGAAAACCGATGGAATATGTTCAGATGTGGTACTAAGTGAAAGAAAAGGCTAAAGGTTGATGGTCGAAGTCATTGTCGTAAGCATGACTAAGGCTTTCGCCTTAAGGTCTCTTAGGCATAGCTATAGGGACTCGTGAGGCCTCATGACATCACTGGCATGACATGAGTGTCATGTAGGTCATGAAAAAGCCGCCTATGTCTTGGTGATCCATTGGTAATTTGGTAACTATTGGTTAACTTGGTAGGCTCGCCGCACACTACTTTGCAGAACCTCGATTCCACAGGGCGTGGGATCTGCCGACTTTTTTTTTTTAGCACTTGATCTCACTCGCACTGCCCTCTGCACTGCGCCGCTTGGTTGTTCGAAGGGCTGCTATCCTATTTCGGGGTCTACGATCGGTAGAATTTGTCTCCGGCAATGGTCTAGTGGTTAGGATACCTGGCTATGACCGGAGCCCTGGTTCACTTCCAGGTGTCGGAAAGATTTTTGTAGCAATAGCTACATTACGCCAGGTTTTCGCCTCTTCGCCGTCACCGCACTTTGAGCTGTGGCCGCACTGTGACGTCACACCACGGCCCTCGATTCGGAAGCAACTCGGCTCGTCGCGGTCGCCGCCCGCGCACCGCTCCTGCCTTGGTAAAGTCCCTTTAAAAAAAGTACCGCCATCCTTTGATCAACGCCGCGTCTCTGTCTCCTGTATCTCTCCGATTGGACGATGATAGCGCGCGCTTTCACTTCTTTATTTTGTTTTTTTTTCCGCCTCAGAGCCATGTTTAAAGTCACTCTGCACAGCCGCAGTCGCCGGCGGCGGCGCGGCGCGCGCCTGGCCTGAAAGCTTCAACGTAGACTTTCTAGGGACGCCACCATCGACTTGCTTTCGCAAGCAAGAAGTAAAGAAAATCCAAGCGCTTAGGAGAGGACGGTGGGGGAAAGATTGATGGCGGTACTTTTACTATTGACCCTTTTCGCGGAGCAGTTGTTTTAGAGAAACGAGATGGCGCTCACGGCGGCTCGCCATACCTCTCCTCAGCGACCGCGCACGAATACGAAACCATTACCGCTTTTACCATGCTTCTGTGCGATCAGCTGTCGGAAATGCAACTGAGTTTTCGCCAAACACTGTGCTCCAATCATGCTAGATGAATCATGTTGATTGAAGGCGTGTGCAGTAGTTGGCTGCAAAATGGTCACTGGCATATTAAGGAATAGAATTAATGAGTGTATCCGAGTTCGCCGAACCGCTGCTGCAACTGTCCGAACGTGACTTCATGATGTACGCTTTCCTAGAGGATACAGAAATTGCCACCGCCCGTCTTGCATCGCTAACCTTCAAAGAGAGTCATCCCCAGAAGTCGGGTGACGTTCATCCCCAGAACGTCTTTTTTTATTGTTGGGTTCTTTCATTCGCTGGCCACAGGTAACCAAATCATCATTCCAGCGCATCGTTTCTCCCGCCATACGCATCCCAATGCTGTGTATCTACCACGCGCCCATTCCACACGTATCAGCGTTCTTTTTTTCTGCACACAGCCCGAGAATGAAATACCCTTCCTTCTGACATCGCCTCATCACCGACATTTCCCGTTTCAAATGCTATTGAAGACAATCTTTCAAATCACGCCACCTAACCTGTCCCGCCATTTTTCTGCGTGCCCACCCCTCATGTAATGTCCCGTTCTGGGACCTTTGAGGTATCGTGAAAAGAATAATTAATTAATAATATTATTTATATACGATAAGTCGTGATTACACAAGAAATTCGGTAGTTAGACCTGTAAGTGGTCTGATTAGATTTTTTTGTGGTGATAAAATATATTTATACTGCAACGCTACGTATATCTCTGGGCAGAGATTCAATAGTTCCAGCATTTGATAATCCAGCCATTTCATGCAGTAAGGCACACCCCTCATTGGGCGCGGCTGATTAAAATCCGGACCTCTCCCCTCGCCCGAAGTTTAATATATCAAGCCTATTTTTGTTTTGTTTTTGTTTTTTTCAGTATGGTTAGGCGGTAATTTCTAACTGCGGGAACTGTCCAGCGCCAGGACTTCTGCGCAATACAAGCGTGTATGGCGGATCTCGCGCGTCGCCGCTACAGCGCGTCACGAGGAGGCACATACTCGCTGCCCAACCCGGGGATCAGTAGTAAAAAAAGCATTATAAAGTGGTGACTCGATTAAGAAATAAAATTTAGCTTCAGTTGTAGTTTTGTTGGACTTTCCAGTGTGTGTAGCCGAAAGTGCCCGCTTTCGAAAGTGTGTGTGTGTGTGGGGGGGGGGGGGGGGGCAAATGGCATGCTTTGCCCCCCACTTTTGACATTGGGGGGGGGGGGCAAGTGCCCCCCTGCCCCCCCCCCCCCCCCGGTAGATACGCCTATGAGTGAGTATACCACTCGTTAAACCATGACAAAGGGTGTAGCACCGCTTCCTATATAGTAAGTTTCGCGCACGTTATCTATACACATCTGTCCCAAATGGCAGGAAAACTTACGGCCACTCTATCGCCGACGTATCAAGAATAAGGGAATGGGCGCACACTGGAATATGCGCACTCTATACGCACAATAAATGATGGACTACACCTATGGCGCACGTCGAAGCTGAATATTTCGTGACGGTCCACAAGAGTAAGCGAGTTACTAGCTGTAATATTATTTGCTACAATGTACAAAACAGCTACGTACGCTGCAAGCCTTGTGCGCAGCAAGAAGAAATCTATCGGAACTTAGCACTACCGCGAGCGATTAGGCAAAAATATTCAGATAGTGGCCCCACCGAGGAACTTCACAAAGAGCAAAACACACTAATCCTGACTAATTCATAATTGGAAAGCTCGGATAGCTTGGAATACACATCTAGCCCCGCTTTTAGAACAAGCACTATATATGCTGCTTGCGCCGTTTGGACATAGCTTAATAAGCCCCGAAAGCGCTTTTGCATGTTCTTTGAAGCTGTGGTCAAAGCTTCGTGTCGTCGCCTATAGTCACCGTCTACAATATCTCCGAAAACAGAGTTTTTTTCGCGGCGATCCTTTTCGCGGCGATCCTGTGGGCGCTGCCATGTTTGATCACGTGGTGACGCGTCCATTGCTTGCCTCAACTGCCTCCGTTGCCTCCTTGTTTACAATGGAAGTGTATGACGGCGGCGCGGCTTAGAAAACCTCTGTTTTCGGAGATATCATAGACGGTGACTAGGGTGGACGACCCGACCTTTGATCACAGCTTCAGAAAACATGCAAAAGTGCTTTCGGAGGCTGATTAAGCTATGTCCAAACGGTGCAAGCAGCGTATATGGTGCTTGTCCTAAAGCGGGGCTAAATATGTATTCAAGCTATCCAAGCCTTCCGATTATGAATTCAGTCAGGATTAGTGTGTTTTGCTCTTGTTCTTTATTCGGCAAATATTTTGAAGCAGTGGCTTGTCAGTTCTGACTGAGGTGAAGTTCCTCGGTGCGACCACTATATGATTATTTCTGCCTAATCGCCCGCGGATGTGCCTCACTTCTGATAGATTTGTTCTTGCTGCGCACAAGGCTTGAAACGTAGCTGTTTTGTACATGTAATACCTTGTAAAAATATATACTACAGCTAGTAACTCGGTTACTCTTGTGGACCGTCACGAAACATTCAGCTTCGACCATTCGTGCGCCATATGTGTAGTCCGTCATTTATTGTGCGTATATAGTGCGCATATATTCAAGTGTGCGCCCATTCACTTATTCTTGATACGTCGGCGATAGAGTGGGCGTAAATTTTCCTTCCATTTGGGACAGATGTGTATAGATAACGTGCGCGAAACTGACTATGACAGGAAGCGTTGCTACTCCCTTTGTCATTGTTCAACGAGTGGCACTCACTATTGCCGAAGTTCTGGGAATGAAGCCTTTTTTTTTTTGAAGGTTAGCGATACAGGGCTGGCGGATGAGCAAATTTCTGTATCCTCGAGGAAAGCCGTACATCACGAAGTGCCGGTAACACGTTCGGACAGTTGCAGCAAAGGTCCGCAAACTTGGCACACAGATACATTCTATTCCTTACATGCCAGTAACTATTTTTGCAGCCAACTACTGCACACGTCTTCAATGCACATGATCAATCTAGCATGATTGGAGCACAGTGTGTTAGCGAAAACTCAGTTACATTCAGACAACTGATCGCACAGAAGCAAGGTAGACGCTGTAATGGTTCGTATTCGTGCGCGGTCGCTGAGGAGAAGTATGGTGCGCCGCCGTGAGCTCCATCTCGTTTCTCTAAAACAAACTGCTCCGCGAAAATGGTCAATAGAAGAGGAGAGCTCGCATCGCTGCAGCCATAGTTGAGGCCGCAGTATGGATGGTAAAAAGTCGGCCAGCCTGAAGGACGCCAGAGAGCGCCACAACGTTTCTCCTTTCTTAGTCTAGGGGGAAACCACTAAGTTTAATAACATGTCTAACTACAAGTAACTACTAAGCGCAGCCGGGGGTCTTTAACTATCGCTACTCGACTAGGTTTAACCAGAGCTAAACTACAGCCAATTTATTGTGATTATTTAGTTTGTTTTCAATATTATTATTATTATTATTATTATTATTATTATTATTATTATTTATATTATTATTATTATTATTATTATTATTATTATTATTATTATTGTTATTATTATTATTATTATTATTATTTTTGTTAGTACACATCGACAGGTTAGGTTAAGTTAGGTTAGTGGGTAGTAGTAGTAGTAGTAGTCGTCGTCGTCGTAGTAGGTAGCCACGTCTACTTTTATGAAAAAAATATAGAAAAACACCGCATATCCACAGGGTGAATGATGATGAGTGGGCGAAGCTCCGAAGGGAATCATCGGTAAACCGTGAATCTTCCGTGTAATTCGCCCAGTCTCGCCGCACTAAATCGAACGATTGACTTCCACTAATGACACGCGCCATATTTGACATCATTCCTATTTTATAACAGCGCCCTTCATTATAATTGCACCATACCCCGCTTAAGGGGACGCTAGCACAAACGCGTTAGAAACGTGCAGTACTCTCTAGTAAGGGGGGAGAGGCCACAGCGTCTTACGCAGCCGTTTACACATGCCGGAACGTGCACTGCGTTTGCCGACGCCATCACATGACTGCTGAGAGAGTATAACCCCCGTATTCATAAACGCTCCTCGACTTGAACTTGACTTGCCATCGCCTTCAACGCGTTTCGAACGCGCTGCCCAAGGCGGTGGCAAGTCAAGTTCAAGTCGGGGAGAGTTTTTGAATATGGGGGTAAGGCGGAGAGGCCACAGTGTCTTACAATAGCTTCTTACACGGGCCGTAACGCGCTATAGCACAAACGCGTTAGAAACGCGCAGTCTTTCGTTAATGTTGGGTATTTATTGTCGTCGTGGTGCGTGTGTCCATGTGCGCTTCGTGGCGTAGTGGTTAGCGCAGCGCGTTCGGAAGCGAGGGGTCCCTGGTTCGATTCCGCGCTACGGACACAACTTTTGGAATTTTTCTTTTTCATAAAAGTAGACGTGGCTACCTACTACGACGACGACTACTCCTACTACTACTACAGAGGAGGGACAGACCCACACCCTAAGGAGCTTCGCCCCTAAAAACTTGTACCAGCTACACATGGAAAACTATGGCCAACCCGCCCTCGTGGGTATGTGCCATATGTTGAAGGCGACAACACCAACAGCAAAAAAGCCGGCAGATCCCACGCCCTGTGGGAATCGTGTTATGTGAAGCGGTGTGCGGGGAGCCTATCAAGTTAACGAAACGACCATGAGAACACCCAGATGCAGGTGGCTCTTTCATGACCTACATGACATTCATGTCATGAGTCGAGTCCCTTTACCTACACTTAAGAGACCTTAAGGTGAAAGCCTTAATCATGCTCATAACTATGACTCCTACCAGCATCCTTTTAGCGTTTCCTTCACTTAGTACCCACGTCCGTACCCATTTAAGTGGTCTCTGAGTGTCAATCAATTTTAGCTGAGTCATTATCATTTTTCCTCAGTCATGCGGATGACTATGACTTCTACCATCATTCTTTAGTGTTTCCTTTGCTTAGTACCGACGTGAGAACCCATTTCAGTGGCTTTTGAGTGTTAAGCTTTTTTCGCTGAGTAATTGTCCTTCTTGCTCAGTCATGCTCATGACTATGACTTCTGCCATCATCCCTTAGTGTTTCCTTTACTTAGTACCCACGTCCGAACCCATTGCAGTGGTTTTTGAGTGTTAATCTTTTTTTGCTGAGTCGTTGTCATTTTTGCTGAGTCATGCTCATACTATGACTCCTACCAGCATCCTGTAGTGTTTGCTTCACTTGGTACCCACGTCCGTACCCATTTAAGTGGTCCCTGAGTGTCAATCATTTTTAGGTGAGTCATTATCGTTTTTCTTCAGTCATGCTCATGACTATGACTTCTACCATCATTCTTTAGTGTTTCCTTTGCTTAGTACCGACGTGAGAACCCATTTCAGTGGCTTTTGAGTGTTAAGCTTTTTTCGCTGAGTCATTGTCCTTCTTGCTTAGTCATGCTCATGACTATGACTTCTGCATCAGCCCTTAGTGTTTCCTTTACTTAGTACCCACGTCCGAACCCATTGCAGTGGTTTTTGAGTGTTAATCTTTTTTTGCTGAGTCGTTGTCATTTTTGCTGAGTCATGCTCATAACTATGACTCCTACCAGCATCCTGTAGTGTTTGCTTCACTTGGTACCCACGTCTGTATCCATTTAAGTGGTCCCTGAGTGTCAATCATTTTTAGGTGAGTCATTATCGTTTTTCCTCAGTCATGCTCATGACTATGACTTCTACCATCATTCTTTAGTGTTTCCTTTGCTTAGTACCGACGTGAGAACCCATTTCAGTGGCTTTTGAGTGTTAAGCTTTTTTCGCTGAGTCATTGTCCTTCTTGCTCAGTCATGCTCATGACTATGACTTCTGCCATCATCCCTTAGTGTTTCCTTTACTTAGTACCCACGTCCGAACCCATTGCAGTGGTTTTTGAGTGTTAATCTTTTTTTGCTGAGTCGTCATTTTTGCTGAGTCATGCTCATAACTATGACTCCTACCAGCATCCTGTAGTGTTTGCTTCACTTGGTACCCACGTCCGTACCCATTTAGTGGTCCCTGAGTGTCAATCATTTTTAGGTGAGTCATTATCATTTTTCCTCAGTCATGCGTATGACTATGACTTCTACCATCATTCTTTAGTGTTTCCTTTGCTTAGTATCGACGTGAGAACCCATTTCAGTGGCTTTGAGTGTTAAGCTTTTTTCGCTGAGTCATTGTCCTTCTTGCTCAGTCATGCTCATGACTATGACTTCTGCCATCATCCCTTAGTGTTTCCTTTACTTAGTACCCACGTCCGAACCCATTGCAGTGGTTTTTGAGTGTTAATCGTTTTTTGCTGAGTCGTCATTTTGCTGAGTCATGCTCATAACTGACTCCTACCAGCATCCTGTAGTGTTTGCTTCACTTGGTACCACGTCCGTACCCATTTAAGTGGTCCCTGAGTGTCAATCATATTTAGGTGAGTCATTATCGTTTTTCCTCAGTCATGCTCATGACTATGACTTCTACCATCATTCTTTAGTGTTTCCTTTGCTTAGTACCGACGTGAGAACCCATTTCAGTGGCTTTTGAGTGTTAAGCTTTTTTCGCTGAGTCATTGTCCTTCTTGCTCAGTCATGCTCATGACTATGACTTCTGCCATCATCCCTTAGTGTTTCCTTTACTTAGTACCCACGTCCGAACCCATTGCAGTGGTTTTTGAGTGTTAATCTTTTTTTGCTGAGTCGTTGTCATTTTTGCTGAGTCATGCTCATAACTATGACTCCTACCAGCATCCTGTAGTGTTTGCTTCACTTGGTACCCACGTCCGTACCCATTTAAGTGGTCCCTGAGTGTCAATCACTTTTAGGTGAGTCATTATCGTTTTTCCTCAGTCATGCTCATGACTATGACTTCTACCATCATTCTTTAGTGTTTCCTTTGCTTAGTACCGACGTGAGAACCCATTTCAGTGGCTTTTGAGTGTTAAGCTTTTTTTGCTGAGTCATTGTCCTTCTTGCTCAGTCATGCTCATGACTATGACTTCTACCATCATTCCTTAGTGTTTCCTTTCCTTAGTACCCACGTGTGAACCCATTGCAGTGGTTTTTGAGTGTTAATCTTTTTTTGCTGAGTCGTTGTCATTTTTGCTGAGTCATGCTCATAACTATGAGCATCATCTACCATCATCCTTTAGCGTTTCCTTCACTTAGAGCCCACGTCCGAACATATTTCAGTGGTTTTTGAATGTTAGTCTTTTTCGCTGGGTCATTATCTTGACCTACATGACACGCATGTCATGAGATTTATGTCATGACCTATCACTTATGTTTGTCATACATTCGTGTTATACTATGCCAATTTTGGTACATACTACATAAAGAACCGACCATGAGAGCACAAAATCATAGGCGGCTGTTTCATGACCTATATGACACAAGTGTCCTCACATTCATGTTAGGACATATCATTTATGTTCATCATATACTCTTGTCATAGTATGCCAATTTTCGTCCATACTAAATTAACGAAACGACCATGAGAGCACAAAATCGTAGGCGGCTAGATAGATAGATAGATAGATAGATAGATAGATAGATAGATAGATACTGTCAAATTAGCAAATGTTCGCCAAGAAATCCTTCGCATTTAAAGCAACGGCTTCTCTGGCACCTGATTATCGGCCAGTTTACCTGTTGGCACCTGATTATCGGCCTTACTATCTTCCTTGCGCAGCGGAGTGACCAACGTTTCTGTGGCCCTGCTACCGGCCAATGGAGAGTCAATTCCCATTAAAAACCCTGAAATCAATCAGGAAGAGCTTCGGAAGACTACACCATCACCATCATTATCACCACCATCATCGAAGTAAACCATTTAGTTTGCAGGAGCATTCTCTGCTGTTCACCAGACCAGACAAGTATAACTAACCTTCTAATGTGTACAGCATTTCTCTCACATCCTATGAGCTGATTTATTCCTTCACACCAAAATTGTGTCAAAGGACTAGTTTGTGGGGCCGACTCGAGCCCTACCCCTTCAAACATTTTAGCAACGCTTCTGTAGTCGGTGCCATGTCGGCATTCGTTGCTCTTCTTTACCTGAGAACCAAAATATCCCCCCAGAATCAGTCATTGTTATCTTCCCTGGCATAAATCAACCTACCAAGATCAAAGCGTGGGGTCATTCATTTACCGGGTCACATCACTATCTCCTCGCCCCCTCTAGTGTATTAAGTGTTGGAGCTATGGACATGGCAAGAAGGGCTGTTGATCGGTTTCTGTCTGTCGAACACGCGGATGAAACTATAGATCGAAAGAATACTCATCAGAGGAGGAACAGTGGTGCAAACGCAGTGGGCCCCACCCAGCTGACTATGTAGCCGCTCTGCGAAAGCGCAGGAATTCCAAATTCTATTGAGGAAAGCTGACGCTCAAGGCGCGAAGCTCGTGCAATTATTGCGGAGCGATCTCTCGGATATACCGGTGCAGCAAATAGTCGATCTCATGTGGTGCACTCATCGCTCTCGGATGTCAGAGAGTCGACAGTTGACAGGGTCATAGAAAACGCCACGAGAAATCTATTTGTGAACCTCTCGGAGTCATTGGCACAAATGGTGACTACACCAAATCACTCAACACACTCCATCAGATGGCTGCCCGCCCGACAACGGCCTCCGTACTTTCGTTGACTTCAGATGTGGCGGATGCCGATACACTGAAACCAGGCCCTTCTAGCATTCGGCTTAACGTAAACCTTCCATGCGTATCATGCAAAACAAGAATGTGATTGTGGTTCACGAGACACGCGCATGGAGCCCGATTGTCGTGCTCTTAAACGCCGCGTGTATCCTGTAGCGTGGAGCAGAGGTGGTGGCGTGGAGCAGAGGTAGAATACCCATCTTCTAATCTGAAGGTCGTAAGTTGGAATCCTCCTCCTGTCCAATACATTTTCAGGCATGGAGTGGCGCCTGACACCGACAAAAAAAATATGGGGCTATACTATTCCAGTGCAATTAGGAAGACCCTCTAAGCTTCAACAAAGTCACTAACTCACCAGAACAGGAATTGGCCTCCCTGGTGCAGTATTCAGCCACTACGTCCCTCATGACTCCTACAATTAACCCATGGCCCTCAGTCCCCAGCGGCTGCGGAGCACCTGACCAAGGTGGTGGTCAGACCAGCGACGCGGCAGAGGGTGCTGAGAATCTCTGGGTCCGGACAGGCCCCCACTGGAAACTGAACCTGGCAACGTTCAACAAGCACACCCTATCGAGTGACGCTAGCTTAGCAGGCCTATGTGAGGAATTATCAAGCATTGCCTGGAATATTATTGGCCTTAGTGAGGTTAGAAGAACTGGTGAGGCTTATACAGTGCTGACAAACGGACACGTGCTCTGCTACAGAGGTCTTCCAAATAAGAGAGAATTCAAGGTAGCATTTCTAGTCCATAAGGACATAGCGGGCAACATTTATGAATTATACAGCAATAATGAGAGGGTAGCGGTCGTCGTAATAAAGCTGGCTGGGAGATATAGAATGAAAGTAGTACAAGCCTACGCCCCAACCTCCAGTCACGATGATGAAGAAATACAACAGTTTTATGAAGATGTTGAATCAGCAATGATAAAGGTGCAAACTCAGTGTACTGTAGTCATGGGCACTTCAACGCAAAAGTGAGGGAAAAGCAGGCTGGTGAGCACGCAATTGGCAACTACGGCATCGATTCTAGGAACACTAGAGGAGAGATGTTGGTAGAATTCGCGGAAAGGAATGGGCTCTGAATAATGAAGTGGACCTCGAAAATCCCTAATGGAGAAACAAGGAATTATCTAGATTGGATACTCTCTACCGATTCCAGCATAGCGCAGGATGTAGAAGTGTTACGTAGGGTAGT